>NC_088412.1:13093493-13345993 GCF_034236695.1 Oncorhynchus nerka | reverse complement strand
TCATTTGTGAGTGTGTTAACCTCTGTCCTCTCCTTACAGGCAGCTGTATAAACCTTATGCATTCCTGCTGTGTGAGGAGGAGAGGGAGCAGTTTCTGTTCCACCTGCTGTCGCTCAACACTGTAGACTACCTCTGCTTCACACGCAGATTCACCTCCATCAGTAAGTCTGGGAGATTCAACAGGGCTGTGTTCATTCGGCACCAAACGGAAGAAGTACCAGTGAGAGATGGTTTTTTTGTGCACTAATGCGGGGGTTTTCAGACTTTTTGGGGCCGGGGAGCCTTTTGTGACAGCAAATTCATCAGGGATTAGCCTGGGTACCAGTCTATTTCGCTAACATGCCACTCCTTGTCATTGCCAAAGATACTGGCCTTTTTAGCAATCTTCAAACATGAACATTCTTATTGAGCTCGAGGGGTCAGAGGATTTGATCCTGATTCGATAACCCGCACAGCTATCATCCAATCACAATGTTTATGCAAATTAGACTGATAGAATGTTTCCTAAATTAATTCATACATTTCATTGGAAACATTAACATTGGACGCTGGGAGAAAAGAGGATTCCTGTTTATTGCATTTTTGCCACCAGCCAATGGGATCACATCAAAGAAAAGCTCTCTCCATTCAAACTTCCCCGCCAGTTCATTGTGAACGCTGTAGACTATTTTACTGTATGTCCAGCGAGTGTGTTTAAAAAAAATATCCTACAGGGAGTTTTACTATGATGTCATTGGGTTCCTAATTCCTATTTGGTTGTATGAGAGAGCATTCTAACGTTATTGAAGCGTTTTAGTTAATGTTTCTGCAATATCATAATATTATCTTCATATAAGTCAGCATCCCCCTGCAGTTCTGAAAACGTTCCTGGTACGTGTTAAAGAAGGAATGGTCTTAAGAACACTGTCATTCTGGATAGAGGAACGTTACCATTAATGTGCCAGAAATGTTCTGGGATCTAAACATTCTTAGCTGGTTTAAACTAAAGCAACCTTTTAAACAGTCCATGAACATCTAACGTTGCACTGAAATGTGAAATGTGTTCACTACCTGTAAGTCGCTCTGGATAAGGGCGTCTGCTAAATGACTCAAATGTAAATGTTCTCGTCTCTTGTCCCTTCAGGCATTCCGTACCGTGTTGTCATAACGCCCATGAAGAAGCTGAGCATTGCCATGACAATGTCCAACCCCTGGGTGTGTGTCTCTGGCGAGCTGGGTGACTCCGGGGTCAGACAGATTCCCAAGAACACACAGGAGATCATCTTCCAGGTGAGCTGCTCAGTCCCATTGTTTCCCTGGGCTGGGTGGAGAGGATGGAAGCTACTGCTTAGGAATTCTCCATCAAACAGACATACGCACACGCATGCTGGCACACTCTGTTCTTATTCTAGTCTGTCTCTCTGTGTGTTAGTGTCAGAACCTGGGCAGACTGAGCACCCTGCAGTTGGGCCAGGAGAACTCTGGCCTGCTGGCAAAGTGTCTGGTGGACTGTGTGATTGTGCACAATGAGATCACTGGACACACCTACAGGTAACAAACACATATGGTGTTTCTTCTGTTAAATCTGCATTGCACTGCACACTTTTTTGTTGTTGTTGACCAAGTTAGTTAGTGTTGCTCTAATTTCTGTACTCACACAAGTTGTTTATTAGGGCACACGAAGGAAAACCACTTTAAAACCGTCTTCAACAGGAAAGGGACATTTTGTGTTTCGGATTAGACAATCCCAGGTTGTCCTTCTGTTTGGTCCCTAATGAACGTGATCCTGCCTCAAAATTCTGAATTAACACATTTAAAATTGACTGTTCCTTTGCCCTGTTTCACATATAACCTCTCACCCTCTTATCTCTACCTGCGCTCTCCTCCCAGGTTCCCATGCGGCCGATGGCTGGGGAAGGGTGTGGGCGACGGAAGCCTGGAGAGGGTGCTGATTGGTCAGCTGGTGTCGCCCGGAGGAGAGGAGGATTCTGGGAGGTGGACGGGGACTCCCCCAGAGCAGGGCTCGCCCCCACAGAGCGGACGCACGGGGAGTCTGGGGTCTCTGAGCCGCAGCAACAGTATGTATGGACACACACTGAGGGTCAGATTTACTGAGCATCTACACCTGGTAACAGTTTATACCTGGAATTTTATGAAGGGAAAGTTTAAAAAAAACAACAGATATTACACTTTTTATATTAACCATTAAGCGTAATATCTTATCTTTCCTATGGTCATGAGTACATGTACATTTTCTGTAATTTATTGCTATACCTTATTTTTAATGCTCCATCTTTCCTCCCCCGTCTTTCATGCCATTGTCCATCGTCACGTCTAAATTCCTCTCTCCTGTTCTACCTCTCTCCCTCCCACCTTCCCGCCATCTCTCTCCTCCATTCAGAGCTCTCCTCTGCTCAGGTGCAGGAGGATACGAGAGAGGCAGTGAACAACCTTGTCAAGCACTTCCACAAAGCAGAGCAGGAGGTAGGCTGTGTGTGAGAGATTCCAAACACAGAAAATAGAGGGAGCAGAGGAGACTTTAGCCTCTCGGCCTTTGTCTGCTGCTGTTTTGTGTCTGGATCTGAGTCTCTGTGTGTCTAGAGGTTATCATCAGCACGATTCACGACCTTTGCTCTGCAAGGCAGAATCTCCCACAGTTTAAACAGTTTTTTTTCTCTAGTCTATGGCCTGCCCTGACCTCCCCTTTTAAAAGCCTGTTCTGACCTTTCATTTTAAAAGCCTGCTCTGACTTCTTTAAAATCCCTAGTCTGAACTCCCTTTAAAAACCCCAGCCCTGTGGAGACAGTAGCTCACTGTTTCTATCAGTTACCACTTAACCTCTCCCCCCCAGGATAATTCATCGACCAATCAGCTTTAATAAATGGACCTTTCCTTGCCGTAGCAGAGGCGCCATGAAGATTCACATAGCCCCTCAGTGAATTGTAAATTAAAATCCATGAAAAATATATTATTATGTATAAGAGCTTCCTAGAAACCACTCACTGCTTTGGGAGATTCTGTCACAGCAAGTGCTTTTGAATTTGTTTTTTAATTTCATCTTAGACTGTTGGAACCTGGAGGGAAAGCTGAATCCTGTTGCTTTGAGCGCCTTCTCTGGAACTGAAGTGTACTAGATAATATCGCCCTGGGCTTAGGTTTGTCACCGTGGCAACCATAATTCAACTCCTCCACACTGCAGTCCAACAATTGTACAACTTAATTTGCTTAATTTGTAAGGATGACTGAATGAATGCGGATGGAAGGTTTCTGAAGAAACTTCAGTGATTAAAAAAAAAATTATATATATATATTACCTTTATTTAACCAGGTAGGCTAGTTGAGAACAAGTTCTCACTTACAATTGCGACCTGGCCAAGATAAAGCAAAGCAGTTCGACACATACAACAACAGTTACACATGGAGTAAAACAAACATATAGTAGAAAAATGAGTCTATATACAATGTGAGCAAATGAGGTGAGATAAGAGAGGTAAAGGCAAAAGGCCATGGTGGTGAAGTAAATACAGTATAGCAAGTAAAACACTGGAATGGTAGATTTGCAGTGGAAGAATGTGCAAAGTAGAGATAGAAATAATGGGGTGCAAAGGAGCTAAATAAATACAGTAGGGGAAGAGGTAGTTGTTTGGGCTAAATTATAGATGGGCTATGTACAGGTGCAGTAATCTGTGAGCTGCTCTTAAAGCTAGTGAGGGAGAGAAGTGTTTCCAGTTTCAGAGATTTTTGTAGTTCGTTCCAGTCATTGGCAGCAGAGAACTGGAAGGAGAGGCGGCCAAAGGAAGAATTGGTTTTCGGGGTGACCAGAGAGATGTACCTGCTGGAGCGAGTGCTACAGGTTGGTGCTGCTATGGTGACCAGTGAGCTGAGATAAGGGGGACTTTACCTAGCAGGGTCTTGTAGATGACCTGGAGTCAGTGGATTTGGCGACGAGTATGAAGCGAGGGCCAACCAACGAGAGCATACAGGTCGCAGTGGTTGGTAGTATATGGGGCTTTGGTGACAAAACGGATGGCACTATGATAGACTGCATCCAATTTATTGAGTAGGTTATTGGAGGCTATTTTGTAAATGACATCATTGAGGATCGGTAGGATGGTCAGTTGTACGAGGGTATGTTTGGCAGCATGAGTGAAGGATACTTTGTTGTGAAATAGGAAGCCAATTCTAGATTTAACTTTGGATTGGAGATGTTTGATTTGAGTCTGGAAGGAGAGTTTACAGTCTAACCAGACACCTAGAATATGTGGACAACTACAAATACCTAAGTCAGGACCATCCAGAGTAGTGATCTTGGGTGGGCGGGCAGGTGCAGGGAGCGATCGGTTGAAGAGCATGCATTTAGTTATACATGTATTTAAGAGCAGTTGGAGGCCACTGAAGGAGAGTTGTATGGCATTGAAGCTCATCTGGAGGGTTGTTAAGTGTCCAAAGAAGGGCCAGAAGTATACAGAATGGTGTGGTCTGCGTAGAGGTGGATCAGAGACTCACCAGCAGCAAGAGCAACATCATTGATGTATACAGAGAAGAGAATCGGCCCAAGAATTTAACCCTGTGGCACGCCCATAGACTGCCAGAGGCCCGGACGACAGGCCCTCCGATTTGACACACTGAACTCTATCAGAGAAGTAGTTGGTGAACCAGGCGAGGCAATCATTTGAAAAACCAAGGCTATCGAGTCTGCCGATGAGGATGTGGTAATTGACAGAGTCGAAAGACTTGGCTTGGTCAATGAATACGGATGCACAGTATTGTTTCTTATCAATGGCGGTTAAGATATCATTTAGGACCTTGAGCGTGGCTGAGGTGCACCCATGTACAGCTCTGAAACCAGATTGCATAGCGGAGAAGGTGCGGTGGGATTCGAAATGGTCGGTAATCTGTTTGTTAACATGGCTTTCGAAGACCTTAGAAAGGCAGGGTAGGATAGATATAGGTCTGTAGCAGTTTGGGTCAAGAGTGTCCCCACCCCTTTGAAGAGGGGGATGACCGCAGCTGCTTTCCAATCTTTGGGAATCTCAGACGACACGAGAGGTTGAACAGGCTAGTAATAGGGTTTGCAAAAATTTCTGCAGATCATTTTAGAAAGGGTCCATATTGTCTAGCCCGGCTGATTTGTAGGGGTCCAGATTTTGCAGCTCTTTCAGAACATCAGCTGACTGGATTTGGGAGAAGGAGAAATGGGGAAGGCTTGGGTGAGTTGCTGTAGGGGGTGCAGTGCTGTTGACTGGGGTAGCCAGGTGGAAAGCATGGCCAGCCTTAGAAAAATGGTTATTGAAATTCTCAATTATAGTGGATTTATCGGTAGTGACAGTGTTTCCTATCCTCAGTGCAGTGGGAAGCTGGAAGGAGGTGTTCTTATCCTCCATGAACTTTAGTGTCCCAGAACTTTTTTGAGTTTGTTGCAGGAAGCAAATTTCTGCTTGAAAAAGCTAGCCTTGGCTTTTCTAACTCCCTGTAGATATTGGTTTCTAGCTTCCCTGAAAAGTTGCATATCACGGGGGCTGTTCGATGCTAATGCAGAACGCCATAGGATGTTTTTGTGTTGGTTAAGGGCAGTCAGGTCTGGAGCGAACCAAGGGCTATATCTGTTCCTGGTTCTAAATTTATTGAATGGGGCATGCTTATTTAAGATGGTGAGGAAGGCATTACATTTTTTTTTTTTTAAACAGGCATCCTCTACTGACGGGATGAGGTCAATCTCCTTCCAGGATACCCGGGCCAGGTCGATTAGAAAGGCCTGCTCGCTGGAGTATTTCAGGGAGCGTTTGACAGTGATGAGGGGTGGTCGTTTGGTCGCATCCATTACGGATGCAGGCAATGAGGCAGTGATCGCTGAGATCTTGGTTGTAAACAGGAGAGGTGTATTTAGAGGGAAAGTTGGTTAGGATGATATCTATGAGGGTGCCTGTGTTTTCGGCTTTGTGGTGATACCTGGTAGGTTCATTGATAATTTGTGTGAGATTGAGGGCATCAAGTTTAGATTGTATGATGGCTGGGGTGTTAAGCATGTTCCAGTTTAGGTCACCTAGCAGCCAGAGTTCTGAAAGATAGATGGGGGCAATCAGTTCACATATGGTGTCCAGAGCACAGCTGGGCGCAGAGGGTGGTCTATATCAAGCTGCAATGGTGAGAGACTTGTTTTTAGAGGTGGATTTTTGAAGTTGAAGTTCAAATTGTTTGGGTACAGACCTGGATAGTAGGACAGAACTCTCCAGGCTATCTCTGCAGTAGATAGCAACACCGCCCCCTTTGGCCGTTCTATCTTGTCTGAAAATGTTGTAGTTAGGGATGGAGATTTCAGAGTTATTGGTGGTATTCCTAAGGATTGCTTCCACAGTCTGAGTGTTCTGCTGTGTCCAGCTTAAGGGATGTAGCATCTTTAAAGGGGGGCTGAATTTACTGATTTAGCCTCGCTTTCAATCATCCTCATTGGGAAATGCAACTGAGAATGAGATTTGGGTCTTGAAGGTGGGCTTTGTGTGTGTGTGTGTTCACACGTGGGAAGCATTTGTATATTCACTCAGCAAAAACAGTATACAGTTAGTCACTCACCCTTCTAGATAACTTGAAACAGTCTAACCAGGTATTGTGTCTGGAAGTAGGCTAGCTAGCAAGATAGCCAACTTCTTTCACCAATTGGCTTCAGCTGGCGGGTCTGCAACCATGGCAAAATTGGCTTGACTGTGGATGGCCTATATGTGGGACTGTCAATATATTACACAACATAAATGGGACAACTGATTGCCCCTAACTAGCCCAATGGGGATATCCAAAGTCTAACCAAATTTACCATGGTCAGTGTCCTGGGAATTACGAATATGTCTTGTTCTCTGAATTGACTATCACCCAACCGAAGGAAAACTGTTACGTACCCTTCATTCCGTGACATACTCTTCCCCCCCCCCCCTAATAATCTCACATTTCAGTTTTGGAAGAGACCTGGCTTTATGACCAAAATTATCTTACTTACCATTAATTGTATTTATTTGTAGTCAACACTAGAATAAATGTTTCTGACTCATCGATGCCACAGGCTGTCTATTTTTTATTCAGTCGCTCTTTAAACTCTACCATTGTAACTGTATAACCAGAACCATATTCTACAAGTTAGTGACTCATTGAACCTCTCCTCTTATCTCCTTTCAGAGGGGGAACCTGACTGCTCTGCTCTGTGGAGAGGGGGGGCTGGTGCGCTCCCTGGAACAGTTCCTCATCCACGGCTTTAAGTCCTCGCGCCTATTTCAAAGGAGTGTGTTCATATGGGACTTTGTGGGTAAGTGTGGGTGTGGGCACAGAATGTGTTGTGTAGTAATGTAATTTGTCTCCATCTAGTGGCTAATTTTACAAGTTAAATGTTTAATTATTCAGTGTGTTAGTGCAGCACAGCATGATTCACCTAGTACCCCCAGTAAACCGCATCATCTTGTCATAGAAATTGAATTTCTAGCGTTCTAGTCACTCTATTTCCATGGTCCCTGTCCTTCTGTTTCACACACACAGAGAAAGTGGTGGTTTCCATGGAGACTGCGGATCAGATGGGTGACTTGCGTGAATCAACAGAACTATGTGACTCGCTGTGTCACTATGCCAACGCCATCAACGCTTCACCACGGAACATCGGAAAGGAGGGCAAGTTCCAGCTGCTGGTCTGCCTGGGAGTCAGGTGAGAGGTGAAAGTTGAAAGTTCAAATGGCAATGGAAAGGGAGATGGTAGGGGCCAAGAGGATCTAACATGTCACAGAACATATTTTGTAGAACAGATATGACTGTCTGTCATGCAGAATAGGGAATAATTCCAGCTCTACACATCCTATTTCTATCTTCACATACTGAGTGTTGCATCTTTCTGAATAGGCCCCAGTTGTGTAAGACCGTGCAAGTATGACATGACAGATGCATTCTAACAGGGCCCTCTAATGAAAAATGTGAACGTCACCATTCTGGTGGTTAATTCTATCAGTCCTGAGTGACACACTTTCCCTTTCCCTGTAGCCCCTCTGAGCACTCTGCAGCCGGAGTGGCCTGCAGCAGGACTGGTCTCCAAGGCCTCAGTCACAGACCTGACCCATTTACATCACACACTGTTATTTCAGCCAGGAATTTTGGCTGCTGGAGGCCTGCAGCGTTGTGGTGGTCGATGTGGCTTTAAGATGAGGGAGGACGATTCTATTTTATTTTTTTATGAGCACGGCATTATTTCTGTTACAGCATATTGGATGGCTGTCATTCAAATTCAATTCCAATGTAACATTGACATTTTCCCTATACCCATCATGAGGTTGCTACAACCTAGCCTGACTGAAAGTAGCTGGACACAGGTCGAGAAATTTGAGCTGACCGACAGTGACACATGCGCAGATGGTGACATTCAATACCGCTTTGCACACTCTTGCCTGCATCTCTGATCTAGGGTGTAATCATTAGTCCCACTGTTGCAAACAAGAGTTTATATTGCTTCTCTTTTTAAGAAACGCTTTTCAACAGAATCTGCAAAATGAAAACACCCCTGATCACACGTAAACACATTTGACTTTCACAGCAGCCACGTTGTATTCCTTCTCGCATCTATGCACGCTCTTCTCACCTTTTTCCCTTTGCTTGTGGACTTCAATGCACAACACATCAGCTGTATGAGACCAGGCCAAAAAACCTTTCCAAGCCAAACCATAACCGCTACACACATCCTACATCGTTGTCACCATATTAGCTAAAGTAACATCATAGTCAACACCGCTAATAGAACTAATGCTTGAGTAAACCTGCTACAGTCATGCAGTACAGTTAACAAGCAGTTTAGCAGTTACACCACCAGGCCCTGCTGGCAAAAAAAAAGTAAAACCAAAAGCTTACCTTGGAAGTGTTTGTTGTGTTGGATAGTTATAGCCAGCTTAGGTAACATAGCATCACTCTTTGTTTGAGTAGGCTAAACTAGTTAGCTGCATTCGCTAGCTAAGTAAGTGGAAGAAGAGAAAAAGATTAAATGTATACAGTACCAGTCAAACGTTTGGACACACCTACTCATTCAAGGGTTTTTCTTTATTTTTATTATTTTCTACATTGTAGAATCAGACATCAAAACTATGAAATAACACATGGAATCATGTAGTAACCAAAAAAGTGTTCAGCAAATCAAAATATATTTTGTATTTGAGATTCTTCAACATCGCCACCCTTTGCCTTAATAACAGCTTTGCACACTCTTGGCATTCTCTCAACCAGCTTAAACCATCATACTGTCTCTCGTGAGGACCGCCAGTATTTAACCGGTATGTCTACCACAGCATTCTGCAGCGATATGCCATCCCATCTGGTTTGCGTTTAGTGGGACGATCGTTTGTTTTTCAACAGGACAATGACCCAACACATCTCCAGGCTGTGTCAGGGCTATTTGGCCAAGAAGGACAGTGATGGAGTGCTGCCTCAGATGACCTGGCCTCCACAATCACCCAACCTCAACCCAATTGAGATGGTTTTGGATGAGTTGAACCACAGAGTGAAGGAAAAGCAGTCAACAAGTACTCAACATATGTGGGAACTCCTTCAAGACTTGAAAAGTATTCCAGGTGAAGCTGGTTGAGAGAATACCAACATTGTGCAAAGCTGTCAAGGCAAAGGGTGGCTACTGTGAAGAATCTCAAATATAAAATATATTTTGATTTGTTGAACACATGATTCCATATGTGTTCATAGTTTTGATGTCTTCACTATTATTCTACAATGTAGAAAATAGTAAAAATAAAGAAACCCTGGAATGAGTAGGTGTCAACTTTTGTGTGTGTACATATTGATCTCCTTCATTTTAGGGGAAATTAATTTGTTAAACTCCTTTCTCTCTCGGAGTCAACTACTCACCACACGTTATGCAGTGCTAGCGATCTGTAGACTATGCTTTCAGTACTAGATTCATTCTCTGATCCTTTGATTGGATGGACAACATGTCAGTTCATGCTGCAAGAACTCTGATAGGTTGGAGGATGTCCTCCGGAAGTTAACATTACTGTGTAAGTCTATGGAAGGGTGTGAGAACCATGAGCCTCCTAGGTTTTGTATTGAAGTCAATGTACCCAGAGGAGGACGGATGCTAGCTGCCCTCCGGCTACACCATGGTGCTACCCTACAGAGAGCTGTTGAGGCTACTGTAGACCTTCATTGCAAAACAGTGTATTTTAATAGATAATTTGGTGACGTGACTATATTTGTATAGTTTTATCTAAAAAAGGATAGCCTTTTTTTATGTTTCACAATTGTATTTTGTTAATGAAATTCACTGATGAGGATGGTCCTCCCCTTCCACCTCTGAGGAGCCTCCAGTGTAATGTAGGATACATAGCTGGCTGAATAACTGGGTAATGCCTTGTTCAGGCTGGTACCTACCTGGTAGTTAACTAAGAAACTATGTGGAAACAAGATACCTTCTGGTACCTACGTCCCAAGAATTCAACACAATTGCTAAACAACCTGTTACCAAATGGTAAATATTGACATTCGTGTCAATGAATTTCAAGGAAACTGAAATGCAATAACTATGCAATTATTAGGCAATTGTTTTTAATAAGTAATAATTTCTAAGTAACGGGCTGTAAACTCAAACGTAATTAATAATAGTTTTATATAAAATTCATCTGGTTTGTTAATGGGTGTATAAGGTCTAAACTTGATACATTTTCCTCATTCCATTTCATGCATTTGAGGCCTAATGAAAGGCGCTATATAATTAAGCAATAAGGACTGAGGGAGTGTGGTATATGGCCAACGCAGAGTTGAATGGGGCATGCGCAACGCAGAGTCCCTGGACACAGCCCTTAGCCGTAGTATATTGGCCATATACCACAAACCCCAGAGGTACCTTATTGCTATTATAAACTGGTTACGAACGTAATTAGAGCAGTAAAAATAAATGTTTTGTCATAACCGTGGTATACGGTTTGATATACCACAGCTGTCAGCCAATCAGCATTCAGTGCTCTTACCACCCAATTTATAAATGCAATTAATTCATTAAAACAAACTAAAAACAACACTTGATTTGAAGTAAGTGGTCTGAGGTGCTTTGGTACACCTTGGAGCTTGCTTTTGAAAACGTGGCTTTATTACGATCTAGTCTTCTATATATTGCTTCTATATTTTCCTGAGACAGACTACCTACCTAGCTAGCTAGATAGAAACTGACCACTACTGGAAGAATCATCAAATTAAACCCACAAAGAATGTGCTGACTCAATTGCTTTTGTTGAATTTAAAATAAAATGCAAACTTGCATCTATGAGAACCTAGTCAACAGCTCCAGGTTCAAGTTGGTTTCCGAGCCCCAATTCCAGACCTTAACCATTATAGCATAAATGCAAATCACTTTTGTTCTATACAATGCATTTCTGCTTGAGTGTTGCTCCCTCCTGAACAGACCTGTGGAGAAAAGGATTTGACCTTTAACCCTGTGTGTTGGCAGGGACCGGCTGCTGCCCCAGTGGCTCCACCTATTGGCCGAGTGCCACCTGACGGCTGTTCAATACGAGAAGTCAGCGCTTGTCCGGGATTGTGCCGCCGTCCACACTCTCTCCCGTGTCCTCCACACCCTCCACGAGTTCCCCATCGCCCTGGAGACCGCCCTGGTCAAGGGGGTGGACCTCTAACCCCACCGCCGCTGAGGACATTGAAATGGTGTTTTAACCCCTATCCACAGACTGTGCAACACACACAGGGTGGCTGGGCCTCAATAGTGTCGTGACTGCCTCTCCATGTGTCCTCTCCTTCAGTTCCACACCGATCATGACCGGTGTAAGTAAGAAGTGTTACACAAGCCCATCATTGGGTCATCACTTCAATCCTGTCAGATCTAGTGAGGGAGAGGACACGAGGACAGGAAGTCACTTTAGACAATTGAGATGCAGCCAGCAGAGCCTGCCTGGTCAGAACTGGACAGCTGAACTCTCACGACAAGAGAGGAAGTGACCATGGGAGACCTTTTTGGGGTGCAAGTATATGAGGGGATGGAACACCGAAGACAAGCCACTGACCTGGCAGCTTCTGCAGGCCTATTGCCTCATTCGCTGATGCATATGTCATATCCATTGAAGTCACACTGACCATACATACATACATACATACATACATACATACATGGGTGCAACTTTCATTTTCATCCCCTCAAGTTTTATTATTGGAATGTGATACAAGCGAGTTGGCTGTTTGGAGTGTTTATCTGAATGGATAAATATATATATATATATAATAACTGTTGCCCTCACTTCTAAAACGAAAGTTGCGCCCCTACGTACGTACAGGAAACGGTGTTGCGTTTCTTATTTTCCTCATTTACACTGTGATCGGTCTCTTGGAGTGAAGCGGAGTGATTCCCTTAACCAACCAGCTTTGATGTCTCAGCTCACACTGTGAAGGGCAAGGGGGAAAAAAAAGAGTTGTGATGAACTTTGACTCCACCTACCTGTCCTGCCCCTACTTAACCCAAGTCGTATTGCTGTTATGCTTGCCCTTAGCATATAAACCTGACATGCATTGCCATATCAGGGGTGTATTCACTATGAACCAAACCGCTCGAAACGAGGAGGGACTAAACTGAACGCTCGTTATGTTTTGCAACGGTTCGCACCAGTGTGCCCTAATGAATACACCCAATGTTTTTCCTTTCTCTCAGTGATTCAGTCAGTCTCTAGCTACAGTTATTCTGCTGCCCGATTGTCTGCTGTATTATTATGGTATGGACATTGTGAATGGATTATTTCTCATCTAAAAAATAATGGAGATTAAAGATAGTTACTCTGCTCAAACTGGTGTATATTTTTGTTCGCCAACACTAGCCTGAATGAACCATCATAAATGCTTAATAAACTATAAATGTTATAAAATGCTTAATGTAATGCTTAAAAATACTTTATTAATAGTTTATGAATGCCTTTCATGAAAGTTGATGTAAAAACTATCTTTAAATTGTCTGTGCAGCAGTTGCCTGGTCCTGTACATCAGAGGTTTTATTTGACTGACTGAAGCCCAAGAACTCTTCTCAATGTTCCCTAACTCGGCCCTGTTTCTATAGACTTTTTGACTCCTCCTACAGGATCATTCTGGCTTTGCTGACAAAAATATAGAAAATATTGGTTTGAAATATTGAAAATGGTCTTTTGGTCAATTAAAATGTTAAGTTTTTTTTATACTGTGACTATTTGAACGTTGCTTTGTAAGAAGTTGTCCTTCAGTCATACAATGTTACCATAGACTTCAATTGGGAGGGGGTTCTCTCATCTGTCTTAAGTTTCTGTTGACAGAATTGCATTTTGTTTTCTAAATTGCTTATTTAATTGTAATTGCTTGGTCAAAACATTGAGGTTTTTCTTCAAAAACGAGCTTGATATTATATTGATATTACATGTGGCTTTTTTGTTGATAAGATGGAAATGTCATCTGCACTATTCTTGTCAAACCCGCAATGATGACGGCTCTAGCTTATTATTATTTGAAAACTGATATTAGGCTAAGTACTAATCTATTATTTTCAATATTAATGAATTGTGTTAAAGATTAAAGTCTCTGCTAAGATATAAAACTGACTTTTTGTTTTGTCTGGTGACATGATTCATGCAATGGTTGGTAATGTTGTTTTTTAAATCATGTTTGTTTGGGCATACATTAGGCCTAGTTAGCCTTTACGGTCACAAAATGGCTTTAACTTTGACCATCATAATTGCACAAGCCATCTGGCATTCCATAGTAAAACGATTGGCTCCGCCTCTTTGCTTACGTTCTCCAAAGTGCCATAGCAACGAGAGACGAGCCCCCTCTTCCCGCGCAATGTTCCCATCCTTATAAGGCCAACAGACCGCAGACGCACTGATACGTCAGCCATGTATGCAAATTAGGTTGATTGAAGAAAATCAGAAAATGGAGGCGTTGATGGAGCGCACGCGCAGTGAGTCCACAACTACACAGTCCCAGACACAGCCAGCGAGACGTCAACAACAGAGAGCTGGTTGCTGGTGAATTGTGAGAGTAATTACATTGTAACGACTCGTGTTCAAGGTTATTACTTTGTATCACCTACGTTCGATTTGCATCAAGGTAAGAATTGTGTTGGCTATTGTTCAAGAAGCTACTCAAACTGCAAGCTTTTGGTGTCTGTTTGCTTGGCTATTGTAGGCTATGATTCAAAACAAGTAAGCTCGAGTTGTTGTCCACTTGAGGGAGAACAATTAACATTGATGTCACCGTTAGAATTAAGCATGTATAAGCCTACCATATGCCTACTATGTTACCACTTTTTTTATAGGCTAGTTTAAATTGAAATAATAATTGGTGATACGATTGCAACCATGTTTAATGCAGATTTGGCCCTAAACGCATTGTATCCCCTTGATTGTTTAGCTCTATGCCTTGTACATTATTGTATGGTGTATTGATGATGAATTCGTTTTAATTGTGGTTTTTGTATAGGTGTATTCATAGCTTCTAACTCCATTTTTAAGTTTGCAATGCTGAAATATGCATGTTCCGTTTCTGATTAATGACTGCATAGTATACTGATGCAACTAATGCCCAAGTTCGAGCTCCCATCACGCCCACCCGAGATGAGTTTATACGCGATTACTCCGTGTGTCAACACATTCATGGATGCATCTATCACGACAAAACAAGTAGTAGCCTAACCAAATGATGGCAAGGTTAAACCACAATTCAATAACATTGACATTGAAGTACGTTGTCACTGTTAAAAACCGAATCGTTGAACTTGGTGCGTGTTTGGAGGTGCACTGGCCAGTGACGCGGCATCGCTTAAATAACAAAGGGTAAAGATCACATTACAAGACTGTTCCGATGTATGATTGTATCGTTTTGGAGGGGAATATGTCCGTTTTCTGAAATAAGTTTGATAATGCGGTTGTGTCATCGACAATCGAGTTTATGGACTGGTAGACGACCGACGACGGGTTGAAAGGTTCCGTTTAAAATGGGTGCGCATGAGGCTGCTCGTGTGCCATGCTTCCTGGCGAAAGTGGGCGGTGAACGTATCGATTTACAGTACTCTTTCCTCGGTGGAAAGGTTCTTTTTTTTTATCATGACCGAAGAGTTTTTAGTTTTTAAACAGTCAGTTTGAATGATTAACGATGTTAAGTCAGTTTTACAACTTTAAAATTCGAAATATTTCGCACATGATAGCGCATCACACACCCCGCCCTCATCCCCCCTTCCCCACCTTTGAAGTGTGTTGCCATGTAGAGTTACCGCACACAGGCCTACTGTATTATCCTGCTACTGTCTGTGGTCGTACCACTGCATTGTCAAGAGACCCGAAGGACTGCCGCTTCGATGGCAAAACAAGTAGCATGGGGGGCGCGGCTCACGGTTTTGCCGCATGATTATTTTGAAGGCCTCGGTGTGCTTAGTGATGGGGTTTGCATGGCAACACAAGATAAAATCTACTTTAAATGTCGATTAGAATTAAACCATACCCCCATTTTTATTTTATTATTTACATTATTTTAAACAATTTATTGCACCACAAGGTATTCACACAAGCAGGTCTCATCACATTAGCCTCTTTCATTCACTGGTCAGGCGGGTCTGTCCTTTAGCATCAAAACCAGAGTTTACAGGTTTGCCCTAGCTTACAACATACCATATTTTTCCATATGGGTGCGGGAGCTATGCAAATCTCAGAGGGCGATAAGAGCGCGGCGGCAGGGGGACGTGTCTGACGTGCAGACAGCTGACCTATATTCAGTCCCATTTGGGTCAGAGTATGGCGCTCACTTTCATCTAGCGCGCTTAATTTCGCGAACCGTCTAAAAAATATTGAATGTCAGCTATATCAACCATCTCCATATAGAAACACATTGAAATGTTAGCTTGTTGTTCCGCTGTTTGGTACACAAGCTGAATATTTTGCATAACGTTTGAATAAGCCATTAATAGGGAGAATATATATAACCTCAAAATGTAACAGGCATGTGGCTAACCATCGTCTGGTATAGGCCAATCCTTCTCATTATGATTATTGCATATATATATTTTTTTTCATTTTAATAAACTGCAAATTGCCTTTGCTGTTTTGTTTTCGATAACAGATGTTTGGCTTTCACAAGCCGAAGATGTACCGGAGTTTAGACGGCTGTTGCATCTGCCGCGCCAAGTCCTCCAGCTCGCGCTTCACGGATAGCAAGCGGTACGAGAAGGACTTCACGAGCTGTTTCGGGTAAGCAAGAATTTCTGACAATTACCGCGGCTTTATAGTCTATTTCCAAGTTGTAAAAATAGAATGACTGTAGTCTGCTGCAGGCATTGTACAAAATATAGTCAATGAAATGTCACATTCAGTTCTGTTTCCATTGCGTATGCAGGAAACGGGTATAGTAGTTATGCATCCCAAGCACACACACTCACAATTACAAAAGTGTCTCTTTGAGTTGACAACTACATGTGAATTCATCTAAAATGGTTTGAATAAAAATAAAATACGTCCTGGTAACCAAAATGTAATGACATTAGGAACCATAATATTGACATTGTTCACATTGTCCTGCTTAACCCATATTTCACATGTTTTCCCCTCATGTAGATTGTGTGAAACTCGGTCTGGTGAAATCTGCAATGCCTGTGTACTCCTTGTGAAACGATGGAAGAAACTCCCAGTGGGGTCTAAGAAAAGCTGGAATCATGTAAGCTCCACATCTTGATCTCCTCTTCACCACTCACCTGTCTGTTGAAAATGGTTATGAATAACACCAAAAAGAGAGGAGCTCCTCTCCTCCCATCTCCTTTTCTTTCTTATCCCCCTCTCTACTCTTCTTCTCTCCCCTCCTCTCTTATCTTAGGTGGTTGATGCCCGAGGAGGCCCCAGCCTGAAGATGTCTTCCAGGCCAAAGAAGCTGAAGTCCCTCTCCAAGAGAGCCAGGCCAAGAGAGATCAGCCGACTGCAGAAAGAGCTGAAGAGAAACAGTAAGTCCTGTTCACAATGCAACCATAAACATAATGGGGTTTGACCACTTCAGTAATAGATCAATGTAACCATAAGGACCCAATCACAGTGCTTTTCAGGTGTTGAGGCACTGAGGCAGGTGACATTTTTTCATTTCACAAGTATCCTTGTATTGTAGCCTAACTGCATGTAGCCTAGCGGTTAGAGCATTGGGCCAGTAACCAAAAGGTTGCTAGTTCGACTCCCTGAGCCTACAAGGCAATTAACCCTAATTGCTCCAGTGTCGCCATTGATAATGACTGGCCGTGGTCCCACTTTTTGAGGGTGTCTCAGGGGGAGTTGGGATATGCAAAATAGCACATTTTCAATTCACGCATGCATATAATTAGGTGGGTGCTTATAACGCTTGTATAAGACAAATATAAGCACCCACCTAATTATTATGTAAATATTCTGGCGGATTAGATGTTTCAAATTTTGTGTGACATTCCCACTCTGAACATACCCCTGCTGCATTCTACCAAATAATGTACACTACAGTATAGCTTACTTCATCTATGGCTCTCCAGACTCTGATGCCCACAGCACCACGTCCAGTGCCTCGCCGGCCCAGTCTCCCAGCTACAGCAACCCCTCAGACGAGGGCACTGACACAGAACTCTCCCCTGGCTCCAGCCGTTCCCCTGTCTTCTCCTTCCTGGACCTCACTTACTGGAAGAGGTAAGGCTGGAGGTTCTTCCCAGTAAACTACATGAACAGAAATATAAACCCAACATGCAAAGTGTTGATCCCATGTTTCATAAGCTGAAATAAAAGATCCCATAAATGTTCCATACGCACAAAAAGCTTATTTCTCTCAAATTTTGTGTAGTATTTTGTTTATGTAACAGTATAGACTTTACGTCCGTCGGCTCGCCCCGACCTGGGCGCGAACCAGGGACGCTCTGCACACATCAACAGTCACCCTCGAAGCATCGTTACCTATCGCTCCGCAAAAGCCTTACAGAGGGGAACCACTACTTCAAGGTCTCAGAGCAAGTGACGTCACCGATTGAAACGCCACTAGCGCGCACCACCGCTAACTAGCTAGCCATTTCACATCGGCTACACTCATCCTCCTTTTGACCACCTCCTCTTTCCGCAGCAACCAGTGATCCGGGTCAACAGCATCAATGTAACAGTATAGACTTTACGTCCGTCCTCCGCCCTGACCTGGGCGCGAACCAGGGACGCTCTGCACACGTCAACAGTCACCCTCAAAGCATCGTTACTAATCGCTCCACAAAAGCCGCGGCTCTTGCAGAGCAAGGGGAACCACTACTTCAAGGTCTCAGAGCAAGTGACGTCACCGATTGAAACGCCACTAGCGCACACCACCGCTAACTAGCTAGCCATTGCACATCGGCTACATTTATATCCCTGTTAGTGAGCATTTCTGCTTTGTCGAGATGATAATCCATCCACCTGACAGGTGTGGCATATCAAGAAGCTGATTAAACAGCATGGTCATCACATATGTGCACCTTGTCCTGGGGACAATAAAAGGCCACTCTAAAATGTGCAGTTTTGTCACACAACACAGTGCCACAGATGTCTCAAGTTTTGAGGGAGCGTGCAATTGGCATGCTGACTGCAGGAATATTCACCAAAGCTGTTGCCAGAGAATTGAATGTTCATTTCTCAACCATAAACCGCTTCCAACGTCGTTTTAGAGAATTTGTAAGTATGTCCAACCGGCCTCACAACCGCAGACCATGTGTATGGAGTCGTGTGGGTGAGAGGTTTGCTGATGTCAACATTGTGAACAGAGTGCGCCATGGTGGCAATGGAGTTGTGGTATGGGCAGGCACAAGCTACGGACAAAGTAAACAATTGCAATTTATCAATGGAAATTTGAATGCACAGAGATACCACCACAAGATCCTGAGGCCCATTGTCGTGCTATTCATCAGCCGCCATCACCTCATGTTTCCGAATGATAATGCACGACCCCATGACGTAAGGATCTGTACACAATTCGTGGAAGCTGAAAATGTCCCAGTTCTTCAATGGCCTGCATATTCACCAGTCACCCATTGAGCATGTTTGAAATGCTCTGGATTGACGTGTACGACAGCATGTTCCTCTTCTTGCCAATATACAGCATCATTAAACAGCCTTTGAAGAGGAGTGAGACAACATTGCACAGGTCACAATCAAAAGCCTGATCAATTATATGCGAAGGAAATGTCACGCTGCATGAGGCAAATGGTGGTCATACCAGATACGGACTGGTTTTCTGATCCATGACGTACTGTTTTTTAAGGAATCTGACCAACAGATGCATATCTGTATCCCCAGTCATGTGAAATCCATAGATTAGGGCCTAATGAATTTATTTCATTTTAATGTTTTCCTTATACAGTGGGGCAAAAAAGTATTTAGTCAGCCACCAATTGTGCAAGTTCTCCCACTTAAAAAAATGAGGCCTGTAATTTTCATCATAGGTACACTTCAAATATGACAGACAAAATGAGAAAAAAAATCCAGAAAATCACATTGTAGGATTTTTTATGAATTTATTTGCAAATTATGGTGGAAAATAAGTATTTGGTCACCTACAAACAAGCAAGATTTCTGGCTCTCACAGACCTGTAACTTCTTCTTTAAGAGGCTCCTCTGTCCTCCACTCGTTACCTGTATTAATGGCACCTGTTTGAACTTGTTATCAGTATAAAAGACATCTGTCCACAACCTCAAACAGCCACACTCCAAACTCCACTATGGCCAAGACCAAAGAGCTGTCAAAGGACACCAGAAACAAAATTGTAGACCTGCACCAGGCTGGGAAGACTGAATCTGCAATAGGTAAGCAGCTTGGTTTGAAGAAATCAACAGTGGGAGCAATTATTAGGAAATGGAAGACATACAAGACCACTGATAATCTCCCTCGATCTGGGGCTCCACGCAAGATCTCACCCCGTGGGGTCAAAATGATCACAAGAACGGTGAGCAAAAATCCCAGAACCACACGGGGGGACCTAGTGAATGACCTGCAGAGAGCTGGGACCAAAGTAACAAAGCCTACCATCAGCAAGGGCATTGAAGATGAAACGTGGCTGGGTCTTTCAGCATGACAATGATCCCAAACACACCGCCCGGGCAACGAAGGAGTGGCTTCGTAAGAAGCATTTCAAGGTCCTGGAGTGGCCTAGCCAGTCTCCAGATCTCAACCCCATAGAAAATCTTTGGAGGGAGTTGAAAGTCCGTGTTGTCTAGCAACAGCCCCAAAACATCACTGCTCTAGAGGAGATCAACATAGAGGAATGGGCCAAGATATCAGCAACAATGTGTGAAAACCTTGTGAAGACTTACAGAAAACGTTTGACCTCTGTCATTGCCAACAAAGGGTATATAACAAAGTATTGAGAGAAACTTTTGTTGACCAAATACTTATTTTCCACCATAATTTGCAAATAAATTCATAAAAAATCCTACAATGTGATTTTCTGGATTTTTTTTTCTCATTTTGTCTGTCATCGTTGAAGTGTACCTATGATGAAAATTACAGGCCTCATATTTTTAAGTGGGAGAACTTGCACAACTGGTGGCTGACTAAATACTTTTTTGCCCCACTGTATGAACTGCAACTCATTAAATCTTTGAAATTGTTGCATGTTGCGTTTTATGTTTTTGTTCACTATACATGCCCTGATAGACAGTATGGGCCAGTTTCCCGGGACACAGTTTAAACCTTGTCCAGGACTGAAAATATCCATTGAAGGTGCAATCGACCCCTTTCCAGTACACGCCTCACTGACGTCACTCACAGATGTGCGCGACTCTTGGCTTCAGTAAGAAAGCCATCTGCGCATTTTCAACAACCTAGATTTAAATTTTTATTACTTCCGAACAAATTCACTTTTTTAGGTTCTCATACGCTAGAATGATGTTTTGATTCTTGATTGAACAGTCGCTAAGATTATATTTGGTTGTGAACTTAGCAAAATAACTATTTTGGATGCAGCAGTTGTTGGCTAGAATGCTAACGCTTATTGACATAGGCTGTTACAAAAGCTAGCCAAAGACCCGTATACTGGTTGAAGTTGAACTATTTGTTTAAGTATAATGCAGTTTATTTGCGATGATGACACAAACATTATATTAAGCAGGACATTCATACGAGCCTTAAAAATCCAATTATAATCCAAAAGTAGAGTGAAATTTACTCATAAGCAACATGTAAATATAGGCTTTTTTTGTGCTGGCATTCTATAACAACTCCCCCGTGCTCTACCACCAACTTGTGCGCATCGCCCTTGTGCGGCAATGTTTGGAAACACAGAATCGGGTATATGAAGTCGAGGCTTAATCTGGGTCTGGGGAAAAACATCCCTTTCTGTCCTGCACACTCTGAGATGTAGAATGTTCATGACTGCCTTGTCCAAACGTTTAATTTAATACCTTTTCCCTACTTAAAATATGTATATATTTTTTGTTCTGGTAGATTGTCTGTACTTATTTAGTCAGTGTTTGTATTGATTTAGTACGGAACAAATGTGGGAAGTCTTCTGATCCATATGCAGCCTCCCATATCCATGGTCACAAGTGTTTTTGAAGTGGATTTATTCCTCTGAGAACAATGATAGTGAGGATGATAAACAGGAAGAATGTGTCCGTAAGTTGTATCTGAGTGACTGTAACTTGTTTCCTGTGTCCCCCATGTCTGATAACACTCATACAGTTTCATACAGTCTTCAGTCGATAAGGTGGTACATCATTAATTCATTATCCTTTATGGCCTGTATGTGTGTGGCCACTCTTTCCCAGTTTATTTAAAAACAATCAACTTCACACAATGCAGTGGTGTGTGTGTGCTGTGAGCTCATGAGCCTCCTAACAGAACACTGCATCTGTATTCTCCAGCCTGGAAGCTTCCTTGTTCATTTTCACCAGATGCGCATCCTCACCACTGCTCTGGTAGTTAGATAAAAGAGAGGAAAGAATGAATGAAAGAGAAAGCAAGAGAAAGAAAGAAAGATGAGCCATCAAAGGAGGATTTCTTTTGTATTTTATATGTGCACATGCTTAGTGTCTGTAACAATAATTGTCTGTATCTCGAATGGTTATCACAGGAATAATCCCATGCCCCTTTGCTCCTCCTCTAGGCAGAGGGTGTGTTGTGGGATCATCTACAAGGGCCGGTTTGGGGAGGTGCTCATCGACCCCCACCTCTTCAAGCCCTGCTGCCGCAAGAAACAACAACGGCAGCGGCAGGAGCTGGAGGAGGAGGAGGAGGAGGAAGGGTACGAGGAAGAAGAGGTGGAGGTGGTAGAAGTGACGGAGGAGGAAGAGGAGGTGAAGAGGTCAAACAGCCAGAAGAGCTTAGAGACTCCTCAGCTACAGGTCACCATGACAACACCTCAGACCGTTGAGGAGGGAGACTGGTGACGCTGCACCACAGTGTATGCATCTTTGAGGAAGCCTTGGTAGTGCTTCTGGTTTACAAGCGCTTATAAAAATGAGTTAGGTCTGATTTCCTTCAGTCAATGAGCAGCTGAAACCCATTTGACTTTTTTTTTTCAGTAATTTTGTTAGTTTGGTAACTTGTGGACTGACTAAACCATCAGGTCTTGTACTTGGTATTCTCCTTGTCCTGGGTTCATGTTCGTTAGGCCGGGCATGCAACGGAAAATGAGCTTTTCTTATTGGGCAAGTCATGTAGTACCTACGTGTTGCAAATGTTCGAACACCTTTCTTGGTGTGTTTTTCTCCTTGACATGAAATGCTGTAGCTCTGACTGATCACCAGCATACCTTTTACAGGTTACAGTCGTACAGTAGCACTTGTATTATACTGAAACACATTTGCATTTATACCATTTTTTTAATTGATTCTTTATATGGGCCTGTATATATTTATATATCGGCCTCGGTTGATTCACAGCACCAACAGTCAATACACCACCAACAGCCAATACACCAGCCTTAATTTAGTGAGGGAAGGCAGCGCCAGTGTTTAGTCAGTGTTGGTACTAAGGGATGATATTAAAGGGACATTTCAAAAAGGTTCAACTTGACATTTATTATCTCCAGCATCACCCCAACATCAACATGTTTAGAAACGGCAGGTGTCTATGTTTTGTAGTCTAAAGGACGCACACCATCTGGATTCCGGATGAAAAACATTTAACATCGTGAATCTTTTTAAAAACAATTATGAGCAGGCAAAGGTTAGGAAACTAACTACCTGATCATGTCAAAAGTGTTTCTGGATTAAATCAGAAACACTTTTCTTCCTCTATCTTTATAACTACACAACATTGAAGTGTGATTTTTTTTTTCACATTTGTTGAGGTGGCGCTGGAGATGATGAATATGAAGTTGAAAATTGTGAAATGTCCCTTTTGAGACATAATAGTTAGTGCAAGTTTGAGTTTTCTCCTGCTTATTATATGTTAATGGAGGCCTTAGGCTTTCAAAATGAAGAGAAGCAACACATTAGTGAGTTTTGCATGAATGCCGAAGAAAATAACCCCTCTCATCCAAAATATCTGTAGATCAGATGCATACGTCTAATAAGCTATTGCATGGCCTTAAAAGCATAACTACAATTTTTGTGGAAGTCTTATTCGTATTTTCCAGACATAATGCCCCGAAGCCACAAAGTATTGTTTTATTTAAAAGGGGGAACAAATTCGCAAAATTGTCTCATCTGCTGTATTATACACCAGCAAATACAATCGTGACCAGTTCAGATCATGACCTATTCCTTCTAGAGTTCTAGAGCGTGGTAAACTTTTATACTAGAGTTTTTCTTACTGTCAGTAAGGGGACAGGATGATGTAATTAACACACACACACACACGTTTTGTTCTTCTATCCTCGTGGGGACCTAACATTTATTTCCATTCCAAATCCAATCCTTAACCCTTACCGTAACCCTAAACCTAACCACTAATCCCTTACCATAACTCTAATTGTAACCCTAAACCTAACCCCTGAATTTAAAATAGCCTTTGTCTTCATGGGGATGTGGGAAATGTCCCCACGATGGAGAATTTCCATTCATTTACTATCCTTTTGGGGGTTTTCAATCCCCACAAGTATAGAAGAACCAACTCACACACATACATACATACACACAAACAGTATCTACTGCAACAACCTAGACCTACAATGTAATGTATACCATTTAGCAGACACTTTTATCCAAAACGACTTAGTAATGCATGCATTTCATGTATGGGTGGCCTCAGAAATCAAACCCTCTAAGTGTTCTCTCTCCACATGAGCACAACATTCTAAATCTGCACCCCTGTTGTCAATAAGTGTATTGTTTTTGTTGATTGTTTTGAGGAAACGGTTTGCGTATTAGTGTTTTATTTTTTTATTTTTTTTGCAGGACTTCCACATAATTTAAACCACATTGCCTCTTGTGGTGCTGCAGGTGTTTCAGATTTAAATGGATGGCCTACTTGTGATACATACAGTATATCAATGCTATTGATCTTTATTTAATCATTTTATACTTTTGAGGACTTATGTTCTGAACTTAGGATTCCTCATTCCTTGGTTAGTTAAGCAACCACAATATACTAGCATACATCAAACAACCAAAGCACAATTAAATTCATTCAATTTGAAATGCAAAACTGATCATTTCAATGTATTTTGTAGGCTATTAGTGGCATTAAAAGGACACTAAAATCTGTTTGTTTTAATGAGCCATAACATAGGGAGGATTGTATGTATGTGTACATATTTAAATGGAGGGTGACGGCTTTCTAGTTCAGTTTTTGTTATTTATTTCATATTTATTTGTATTACAGCATTTTCCCCATATTACTGTATTCTGGTTTCTCACTGTAATAACTTAAAGATGTTACATTCAAAGTTTGTTAGTTCTGTCATATGATTATCTTTAATGTAGCTCTTAAACGAGCAGTGTTCTAGTCAGAAATTCACAATTTATAACAGTATTTGTGAAATATTGGGATCAATACTTGTATTTTTTTTTTAAATCTACATTATCGTGTAGTAATTTATTATGTTATAAACAAACATTTGATTGGACCTGTACCTCGGTATCAGGTATCCAGCCTGTTGAAATATGAATTTAATTAGATGTATATTACTAAAACTTTACTTTTCTCTCATCTTTTCCCTGTGATGTTGCATATGACCTGAATATAATTTAAGTCGACTTAGCTTTACATTTGTCATTTAGGAGACGCTCTTCACCAGAGCAATTTACAATTGTGCATTTCTTAAAATAGCTTTAGTGCTTTAGCGCTACATGCATGTATTGTTGCTATGCACTTGCATTTATTTACCAAGTTTGCTCTAGACATTTTGTATTTTTATACATGATGATGTACTTTTTTTTTTTTACTAGTCTTTCAATAAAAGTAATTTTGTGAGTTTGAGTCTGGATTTTATGTTTTTGGCATGATTATTATATTCCCAAAAACCTTGTATGCTCCTTTATGCTGTTTCAGGGCTAAATCTAGTCCCACATTCAAGAGAACTATTTTATACGAGTTTCCAAGTCGGATATTTCCGAGTTGTCTTGAACGTGGCATAAACACTTATACTCGCCCAATAGAGGGGAAAAACCCTACATAATTTTAAACAATTCGTAAATTCAACACCACAAATTAGATATTTAAACAAGCTTTAGTTTTCCACCGGAAATGATTGACATGCATTTGCTGTCATGTGATAAACATTTTTCACAGCACTGAAGTGCGGCGTAGCGTTCGGCTTCCCCAAACTAAGAAATGTTTCTCTGCCACAGCCTGCTAAATTGCAGTTAGCTTCAGTTATGGAAGTGACTGACAGTAGCTTAATGTAAACGTGTATATTTCCGTTCAAGCGTTGAAGAAAATTCACGGATATAACGTGTTTGGAACCTGTCGTAAGTGTTATGTTAGCTAACGTAGCTTGTCTATGGTCTGTCTTTCTACTTAGGTAACGTTAGCTAGTATTCTGCCCCAGCTAACGTTTTTTAAATTGATTTTTTAGCAAGTCAGTTAAGAACACATTTACAAAGACAGCCTATGAACAGTGGGTTAACTACCTTGTTCATGGGCAGAACGACAGATTTTTACATGGTTAGCTATCTGGCTAAACAAACATTTATTTCTAGATGACGCCTAATGAGCCTTGCATCTTGCCAATACCCATAGCATTTCTTGACCACAACAGGCTCATTTGTTAGTTATCTTGGTTTATTTGGTGATAAACGCATAGTTAGCTAGCCTAGTTGTTTGACATTCATGTATTAGCACTTGATGGTGTATCATTTATTTTCCAATTGCTTTCCAGTATCACCAGCACCATGGAACCCACAGCCTCTGGAATGTTCTGTAACAGAATGCTCAGTATGGTAAACGCGGAGGATGTCAACGCCATCATCCAAGCCCAAAGGCACATGTGAGTGACAAGTCTGAACTACAGCACAGTCCACATCTGTTGGATTTATTGATATTTCTCACATAGAGGGCAGACTCTGTCTTGATGGGTGGCCTTGCACTCACTGTGATTTGTTAGTCAAATACAACCCAACATTGGTTAGCAGTCAGTGTGGGTAGACTATGGCAAAATAGGCACAGCTTGATACAAATTTAACACCAGGGTAGCCTGGTGGTTAGTGTTGGACTAGTTTTATTTTTTTTTACATTTATTTTACTAGGAAAGTCAGTTAAGAACAAATTCTTAGTTTCAATGACTAGGAACAGTGGGTTAACTACCTGTTCAGGGGCAGAACGACATTTGTACCTTGTCAGCTCGGGGATTTGAACTTGCAACCTTCCGATTAGATAGTCCAACGCTCTAACCACTAGGCTACCCTGCCGCCCCTAAACCGGAAGTAGTAGTAACTGGAAGGTTGCAAGTTCAAACCCCCGAGCGGACAAGGTGCACATCTGTCGTTCTGCCCTTGAACAGGCAGTTAAACCACTGTTCCTAGGCCGTCATTGAAAATAAGAATTTGTTCTTAACTGACTTGCCTAGTTAAATAAAGGTAAATAAAACATTTAAGCCTATTTATCTCGCTCATTATTTGCTCCTCTTCCAGGCTGGACCGCTTTGAGAAGACCAATGAGATGCTAATCAACTTCAACGGGCTGTCCAACGTGCGGCTGCTGCAGATGAATGAACACTTCCTGCTTCACACGCGCACCCTGGTGGAGATGAAGAAAGACTTGGACAGCATCTTTAGGAGAATCAGGTGAAGGACCTGGCCTAATACTAGGCAACCCCCATTGTCTTCCCACAGATGTCCTCATTCTACGTAAGATAATGGACTACCTATAGCCCCGGCCTCTAGCATCACAATTCTCTACAAAAATAACCCAAAGCCTTACCCCCTAAACATTTCTGTAGATCTGAAAAAAGGTTTAGAAATTTTTGCAAACGTATTACAAAAAAAACATTCAAACCCTTTACTCGGTGTAACAGTATAACTTTAGACCGTCCCCTCCCCCATACCCGGGCGCGAACCAGGGACCCTCTGCACACATCAACAACAGTCACCCACGAAGCATCGTTACCCATTGCTCCACAAAAGCTGCGGCCCTTGCAGAGCAAGGGGAACCACTACTTCAAGGTCTCAGAGCAAGTGACGTCACCGATTGAAACGCTATTTAGCGCGCACCGCTAACTAAGCTAGCCGTTTCACATCCGTTACATCAGTACTTTGTTGAAGCACCTTTGGCAGCGATTACAGCCTCAAGTCTTCTTACGCATGAAACTACAAGCTTGGCACACCTGTATTTGGGGAGTTTCTATCCTACACCGTAGGGATGGTGTCAGGTTTCCTCCAGATGTGATGCTTGGCATTCAGGCCAAAGATTTCAATCTTGGTTTCATCAGACTGAGAATATTGTTTCATGGTCAGAGTCCTTTGGGTGCCTTTTGGCAAACTCAAAGCGGGTTGTCATGTGCCTTTAACTGAGGAGTGGCTTCCGTCTGGTCATTACCATAAAGCCCTGATTGGTGGAGTGCTGCAGAGATTGGAGAACCTTCCAGAAGGACAACAATCTTCACTGAGGAACTCTGGCGCTCTGTCAATGATCATTGGGGTCTTGGTCACCTCCCTGACCAAGGCCCTTCTCCCATGATTGCTCAGTTTGGCCAGGCTCTAGGAAGAGTCTCGGTGGTTCCAAACTTCTTCCATTTAAGAATGATGGCAGCCACTGTTCTTGGAGACCTTCAATGCTGCATACATTTTTTGCTACCATTCCCCAGATCTGTGCCTCGGCACAATCCTGTCTCGGAGCCCTACAGACAATTCCTTCGACCTCATGGCTTGGTTTTTCCTCTGACATGCACTGTCAACTGTGGGACCTAATATAGGCAGGTGTGTGCCTTTCCAAATAATTTCCAATCAATAGAATTTACCACAGGTGGACTTCAAGTTGTAGAAACATCTCAAGGATGATCAATGGAAACAGGATGCACCTGTTTCTATTTACTTAGGTAAATAAGGTTTTTCTGTTTTATTTTTTAAATTGCATAAATATCTCACCTGTTTTCGCTTTGTCATTATGGGGTATGTAGATTGGTGAGGGGCAAAAAAAATGTAATCCATTTTAGAATAAGGCTGTAACATAACAAAATGTGGAAAAAGTCAAGGGCTCTGAATCCAAATGCACTGTGCATGAAGTTCCAAGTATAAGGGGCAAGGGGTTGTTTAACAAATCCTTGGCTTATTGGATTATCTATACTCTTAGTGTATTGTAGATTTCCTCTAAGCGAACTTTATACCGACTACGAATGGGAACTTTCAGTCAATCACTCTCCAAGTCCAATTTTTACACTCGCTCATGGGAGTAGTCACACAATTATTGCTCTAACCTTGGTTTCCTTCTGTAATGAGAACATAATCCATTTATTCATGGTTCTATTTTGTCCACGCAGGACGTTAAAGGGCAAGATCGCCAAGCAGTACCCAGAGGCCTTCAGCAGTGAGTTTGACATTTTACAGTCATGACAGCAACATTGGCTGACAAACAAATGGTGTTTACTGAAAATAGTTGCTAATCGTACATTTTTCAGTGTTTTTGTGTTGTGTGTTGTGGGCTTAACAAGATGAGAGAACATTATGTAAACACAGCAATGGAGTGTCTTTTTGCACTTAATTCTACATACTTCTACATACTAAAGAGCCCTATAGTTAGCACTACACATCACACTTTGTCAAGTAACTGAATTCAATGTTTCAATTCAATCTACTTTCATTTATGTATTTTTTTTTCAATTGAACCTTTATTTAACTAGGCAAGTCCGTTAAGTACAAATTCTTATTTACAATGACGGCCTACCAAAAGGCCTCCTACGGGGACAGGGGCTGCGATTAAAAAGAAAGTATAGGACAAAACACACATGGCCAGAGACGCCACAGTAAGTCCTTCTCAGTGCCTCTCTGAGGGTACATCTTGATAGTGTTAAGTTGCATTAATTATTTTCCTTTCCTCTATCTGAAATTATGGGAACGAAATTGGACAGGTGCTGTTTTTTTTTACAATGAGTGTAGATGGAGGCCACTTTAGACTGAGACTCACCCTGAGTCTCTCCCTCTTCCCCATAGACGTCCACGAGTCGCCTATCCTGGAGGAGGACGACGACGAGTTTGATCTCATCCCGCCCAGCGTTGCTGTGACGATCACCACTGCCATGTCGGAGCAGAGCACAGAGTCATGTGACACGAGCCCCGACGTCATTTCCCCAACCGTGAGCCGGTGTTCCGAAGACCTCTCCCAGGAGCAGGCCGACACGCCTACGTCTGACCCAGCCCTGCCTAGCCCTGAGATGGGCGTGCTGAGGGATGAGGGTCCGGACTCGGTGCCTGCAGAGTAGAGCCTTCGTAACCCAGGCCTATGGCTCTACTTAGTACTTGCAGAGTAGAGCCTTCGTAACCCAGACCTAGAGCTCTATTCAGTACCTGCAGAGTAGAGCCTTCGTAACCCAGACCTAGAGCTCTATTCAGTGCCTGCAGAGTAGAGCCTCTGTAACACAGGCCTAGGCCTTGGGTTGGCTCAGTAGCTGTAGATTAGATATTCCTATATACAAAAGTATGTGGACACCCCTTCAAAGTAGTGAATTCGGCTATTTCAGCCCCACCCTTTGCTGACAGGTGTATAAAATCGAGCACACAGCCATGCAATCTCCATAGACAAACAGTGTCAGTAGAATGGCCTTACTGAAGAGCTCAGTGACTTTCAACATGGCACCGTCATAGGATGCCACCTTTCCAAGTCAGTTCATAAAATGTCTGCCCTGCTCGAGCTTTCCCGGTCAATTGTAAGTGCTCTTATTGTGAAGTGGGAACGTCTATGAGCAACAAAGGCTCAGTTACAAAGTGGTAGGCCACACAAGCTTACAGAATGGGACCGCCGAGTGCTGAAGCACGTAGCGCTTAAAAATAGTTGAAACACTCACTACTGAGTTCCAAACTGCCTCTGGAAGCAACGTCGGCACAAGAACTGTTCGTTGGGCACTTCATGAAATGGATTTCCATGGCCGCGCAGCCGCACACAAGCCTAAGATCACCATGCGCAATGCCAAGCGTCGGCTGGAGTGGTGTAAAGGTCGCCACCATTGGTCTCTGGAGCAGGAGAAATGCGTTCTCTGGAGTGATGAATCACGCTTCATATCTTGTAGTCTGACGGAAGAATCTGGGTTTGCCGGATGCCAGGAGAACGCTACCTGCCCCAATGCATAATGCCAACTGTAAAGTTTGATGGAGGAGGAATAATGGTCTGGGGCTGTTTTTCATGGTTCGGGCTAGGCCCCTTAGATCCAGTGAAGGGAAATCTTAACACTACAGCATACAATGACATTCTAGACGATTCTGTGCTTCCGACTTTGTGGCAACAGTTTTGGAAAGGCCCTTTCCTGTTTCAACATGACAATGCCCCCGTGCACAAAGCGAGGTCCATGCTGAAATTATTTGTCAAGATTGGTGTGGAAGAACTTGACTGGCCTGCTCAGAGCCCTGACTTCAACCTCCTCGAACACCTTGGGATGAATTGGAACCCCAACTGCGAGCCAGTTCTAATCGCCAAACATCAATGCTCGACCTCACTAATACTCTTGTGGCTGAATGGAATCAAATTCCCTCAGCAATGTACATCATCTAGTGGAAAGTCTTCTCAGAAGAGTGAATGCTGTTCTTGTAGCAAAGGGAGACCCAACACCATGTTAATGCCCATGATTTTGCGACAAGGTGTCCACATACTTTTGGTAATTTAGTGTAGAAACCCCAAGCTGCAGCAAGAAGGTCAATGTGATTGATTCGCTTTTGAGTGTTGACCCGCTATCTGGCTAGTCAAGTCTGACTGCTGTTCGCCAAGACTCTTATTAGAGTACAATGTACATCCCTTTTGAAGATATGCTTGTCCAGCACTCTCCCCTAAGCATTGAAGAAGATACTTGAATTGGTGGTGTTTTGAACAACTGAATCCTTTACTGCTGACCCAGGAGGACTGCCCCCCAGTTATTCATTGTTTGTGTACACAGGAGAGTCTCTCTCTATCATTATTTGTTTAGCTTGGAAATATTGTACTCCTTTAATGAGGTGGTGAACTCTGGGCATGGGCAAGACTATTGGAAGCCAGCTTTTAATCAATGGTTACAGCCTGCCAAAATATGTTTTTGTTTTTGAGTAATGCATACTTCAAATGTGGTTTACCCTACTGAAACATCACACCGCAAATAGACTTTGTTTTTAAACATGTAACATGTGAGTTGCTCCGTAGAAGAGTTCATTCAGTATTATTATTCTCCATTGTTTCTCAGATATGCTATTTTATTTTGTTGGGATAACTTGAACTCAAGTACTAGGCTACATTGTTAATCTGTAAATGATCTCTCGATTTAAGTGGCTAGCTGAAGCTCTTTAAGTGTTTATCAGTATCAAATCGGGAAAATGTTATGTATTTACTTGAATTGCTGAAGTATATGAATTGGTTTGTTTAACAGTTAAATTATTAAAATATGACAACTCAAGCTTTTGATGTACCTTGACGTACCACTCTGACATGCATCTGGCACTCGAGAATACTAGACTAGCATCTCCAAGCCCATGCTCAGCTATGACTGACATCATTACATGATTTTACAACTAATTCAAATATTACAACTACATTGATATCTTTGAGACAGCATTTCTAACACACAGCTCATTACTATATGCTAAACAAGTTAACACCTTGTGGATTTTCATACAGTAGATGTAACTTTTTTGAGACCAATGCGCATTTGAATCTAATCTTATGGACCTTAGTTTCCACATTCCCACCTGCTCTATTTGTACCTGGGTTTAGCATTTGTGCACCTTGTTGTAAAAAGCTTCCTGAGGACCAAACCAGGCCAGGTGGGTCATCAAAATATATCGTCAAATAATTAAAATGGGTGTAAACTGTACAATGCAGTGTGCTGGGTCTCTTTTCATCTTTTATTGTTCTCCACAGGTCATGCACCAGTTGAACATTCGCCATGACAACCAAAATGAAGACTGCGCAAGAGCTTGAAAGCGTCAATTCATGTCTTCTATTGGGGAATCTCCGATACACATTTTTTTGTTTTGAAACCATCAGAAAGTACAGTAAAAGGAAGTTGAGCTAAATCCAAAATACAATGAGGAAGGAAATGGATCGCCTGTCACTGTTTGACATGAGGCAGGAAAGTGGCATTGAAATTATTTGCCCAGTTGAAGCAAAAATGTGCATATTGCAAAAGGAAAATACAAATTATTTCGGCACTAACTCTGGACCATCCAAAAGATAATACAAGACTTTGGCAAATAAAAGGCTATGGCCCCAAAAGCCAAAAAAAATGACAGATGCATAGGATTTGACCTGTCCCAAAGTCACAGGACTCAAAGGAAACAATGGAAAATTGGTACATAAGCGATGACAGTTGGAAAAGATGTCTTTATTTGAAGGGCAAATTAGTCTAGAACTACTGTTGCGGAGCAACCTGAGAAAGGCAAACCTACAGTTTAAAGATGCATTCCCTGACAGTAAGTCAACCTTTTTTAAGGTGTGAAGAACCAAGGGATTGTGTTGCTAAATTTCTCCCTGCAGTTGAGCATGCTGGGAAATCTGATAATGATGGGTGTGGTTTTGGTGGGACTATTTTACTCTCCACAGAGTAACACTGACACAATCACACTCAACACTGGGGTTATGTTACACCACTGAGTGTTAATTTAACACTTACAGTCTCAATGTAACACCTGAATCCCCACTGAAAAATCAACACTAGGTAACACTGGCCAATTTGTTGTGCTCTGACGGTTTTGCACGATTATGAAACATTGGAGACATTGAAATGTTTGGCAGTTATCTAATCACCAATCCATACAATGTGTTACACATCTAAAGTACTATAAAGGCCAAACAGGTTGAATTTAAGTAAGGCTCTTGTAGTTGATAGCATTATCGCTGAACCATTTTTTAAATACATTTTTTTCAAATGCTCTTAATCTATTGTTAATGATGTACTTTCATTGTTTTGTTTTATTGTTTATGTTTCTCAACGAATCAAGGAGGATGTGTTTTGTCAGTGTAACTCAATTTCAACAGGTTCCACCTCTGATAAGCCAAACCTTTGCCACACTCCACTCCAGCAGGTGGCGATAGAGAAATCTATTTACTCGTTTACGACAAGAGCGCAAATGATTTATTGTCACCGGATGTCTTTGTGGCTGATTCTGCACATGATGATAACGACGGTTTCCCACTAGATATTACAGCCACAAAGGCATCATTGGCTACAAAATGTTATTTTTGGTAATCATTTAAGGAAAGGGTTACACTTAGAATAAGTTTTTAATAACATAAATTGTAGAAATAGCGGAGTTTAGCAACAATTATGACTTTGTGACTGTGTTAATCATTCATCAGCGGTGTTACATTAGTGACGAAAACAACCCAGACGTTAGCTAGCAACTTGCGTTATCTAACAAGTAAAAATGTCTAACATACAGTTGTTGAGGGTGTTTCTCAACGAGAGATTAACATATGCTGCCGAGGAGATATTCGGGGTCGTTGAAAAAACTATAGTAGAGTATCAGGAGGAAGTTGTCCGTCTACAAAGGCTGCTCGACATTGTTCTTCAACCTGAGATAAAGCTACGCAGGGCAGGTGTGTTACTCGGTACGTTTGTCTAACTTACTAAATCATAATGTTATTGGACAAAAGGAGCAATGCCAAAGTGAGTCAGCATTGAGTTAACAGTTTCTTCCTTTCGCTTCTCTTCCTCCAGACCTCTCTCTCTCCGTCTCTGAAGTGGAGGTTCCCCCTGATCAGCTAGAGTGGAACACCAGTCTGAGGCAGGAGGACCCACAGCCCACACAGATCAAAGAGCCTGATCAGCAAGAGTGGAACACCAGTCTGAGGCAGGAGGACCCACAGCCCACACAGATAAAAGAGGAACCGAAGGAAATCGGGACCAGTCGGGACGAAGAACAGCTTCAAGGGCTTGAGGCAGATACCATAGACTCCACTTTCACTCCCGCCTATGTGAAAAGTGACTGTGATGAGTACCCAACTCACCCCTCACATCTCTATCAAACCCAAAAGGAAGAAAACGGAGAGAGAGACACTCTACCCAGTACTACATCTGAACTGATCAAAACACAACTTGACCGAGAGAACTATGTCGAATCAGAACCAACCAGTGTCTCTCAGACATTCTCTGAAGCAAATCCAGACTGTTTTGCAGCTCAGAGTGAAAACAGTAAAAGTGTCAGTGGCATGGAGAAGGGAGGACCTGCGAGAGGTTTTAAGCCAGTCAAATCAAAGAGAAAACATATGGTAAAAGGGCAAAACTCCTGTATCACTACTATGGGCAGCACATCCACACAGTTGTCCCATCTGAAATCACACAGGCAAAGTTTTGCTTCTCCCTGTTGTTGCAAGGTGTGTGGCAAGTTTTTTAATTACATGAGTACATTAATTAGACATGTTAAAACCCATACAGGGGATAAAGATCCTCAATGTGGTGTCTGTGGGAAAAGTATGGAGTCCTCAGAAAGTAAGAAAGATCACCTCCAAACTCACATTGCAGCTAATGTTTCTTGCCATGTTTGTAGTAAATATTTTTCCTGTAACAGTAAACTGACAGAGCACATGAGGATCCACACAGGGGAGAAACCATATCGCTGCTGTGATTGTGGCCAAGGATTCAGCACAAGCGGTGGTCTGAAAAGACACACGCGGAGACACTCGGGAGAACAACTGTATCACCCTGATTGTGGCAAAGGATTCGGCACCAGCGGTGATCTGAAAAAACACACTAGAATTTACACAGGATTATCCATATCGCTGCCCTGATTGTGGCAAAGGATTCCAATAGGTTTTGGCTCCAGCAAATACCTTCTCAGGACACACACGCTGTGAGACATATGAGCTGAGACAGGATGTCGAATCCTGACAGAGAGCTAGCTAACATTACTAGCTAAAGCTAGCTAGCGAGTGTAGCCAATTTATACTCCGCAACTTCTCCCAACTTTTACCACTACGATACTAACACACTTAACATGACGCCCTGGACCAGAGCTACTGACATGTAGCCAGCTAGCTAACGTTAGCCACACATTTGTAACCTATATTAATTAAATTCATATCACACAAATTGGAGGGACCGATACAAATTCATACATAGAAATGTAACGTCATACAAAACGGAGGGACACAAGAAAACGTTTACTATGTTACGGCTGGAGTTCAGACTGCATACCATGAGATGCAAAAATACCATCTCAGACAGGCAGCTTCAGACCGCATAATCTGCAGCTGGATGCTTCTCAAGGATTCAGCATCGCTGGTAATCTGTCAATGCACATGAAGGTTCGCACAGGAGAGAAAATACAAAAGTATTCAGTACTGGCATCAATCTGAAAGTGGACATGAGGACTCACAGAAGCACTATAGGTGCAATGATTGCAGAGTTTTTAAAATGTTTATTATAGAACTCCTACAAAGTTCCATTAACAATGGTCACAAGATGGAGGAAACATGATAATGTGCTGTTTGGGGAAAGTCCTCAGACAGAACATTTAGAGGTGCATTCTAACAGACAGAGAGACACTCTACCCAGGACTACAACTGAAATGATCAAAACACAACCTGACGGAGAGGACTATAGAGAATCTGAACCAACCAGTGCTCTCAGCCATTCTCTGAAGCAAATCCAGACTATTTTGCAGCTCAAGAGTGAAATCAGTGAAAGTGTCAGTGGCATGGAGAATGCAATTAGGTAGATGCTCCTCAGGACAATACTCTTGGATGAATAATATATGACTGAATTACCAGTGGTGTAAAATAACCAAGTTAAATTACTTCAAATGACTATTTAAGGAGTTTTTGGGGGTATCTTTACTTTACTACTTATATTTTTTCAACTTTTACTCCACTACAATCCTTTAAAAAATAATGTGTTTATTATGCCATACATTTTCCCTGACACCCAAAAGCACTCGTTACATTTTGAATGCTTAGCAGGAAAACAAAAGGTTCCTATTCACGCGCTGATCAAAATAGCATCCTTGGTCATCTCTACTGCCTCTGATCTGGTGGACTCACAAAACACAAATTATTTGTTTGTAAATTGTCTGTTTGTTGCAGTGTGAGTGTTGGAGTGTGCCCCTGGCTAACCGCAAATAAAAAATATACAATGGTGCTGTCTGGTTTGCTATATATAAGGAATTTTAAAGTTTTTTTTTTTTAAACTTTTGATACTTAAGTATATTTGAGCAATTACATTTACTTTTTATACATAAGTATATTTAAAGCCAAATACTTTTAGACTTTTACTCAAGTAGTCTTTTACTGGGTGACTTTCACTTTTATTTGAGTAATTTTCTATTACGGTATCTTTTCTTTTACTCAAGTATGACAATTGGATACTTTTCCCACCAATGTGAGTTACTGCTTGAACCTAAGAACTCCCCATCGCCGGCTATCAGAGAGCAGGTAGTGGATTTCTGAGCTACAGGAGTCTGCTCATTAGTTATGAATGACACTCAGCCATTTGAACCCACATCCTCCATTTATACATAAAACATGTTTGTTTTAAAGGTTTACGTTTTGCCAATATGTTAAACTGTCACATTATATCTGTTTTGAAGTTTCTAAAGTAGTGTTAACCATATTGGTTACTTTGTGCTTATGTGCCCTCCAGTTTCCACAGGAGCTGAGACAATCATATCTATGGGCTTGATGTCAGTTTCCACTTCATGAGGGAAAGTACATTTTTATTGTATTTTTTACGTGTTTTGACCAGCAATTGGCTACTCACATCTCTAACTCAATAATCAAGTTTGCTGATGACACAACAGTGGTAGGCCTGACTACCAACAATGACGAGACAGCCTACAAGGAGGAGGTAAGAGCCCTGGCGGAGTGGTTCTAGGAAAATTGGTATGACAGGCTCAGGTAACCTCATTCAGGTGAATGAACCTTCAGGCTCAGGTAGCCTCATTCAGGTGAATGAACCTTCAGGCTCAGGTAGCCTCATTCAGGTGAATGAACCTTCAGGCTCAGGTAGCCTCATTCAGGTGAATGAACCTTCAGGCTCAGGTAGACTCATTCATGTGAATAAACCTTCAGGCTCAGGTAGCCTCATTCAGGTGAATGAACCTTCAGGCTCAGGTAGCCTCATTCAGGTGAATGAACCTTCAGGCTCAGGTAGCCTCATTCAGGTGAATGACCCTTCAGGCTCAGGTAGCCTCATTCATGTGAATGAACCTTCAGGCTCAGGTAGCCTCATTCAAGTGAATGAACCTTCAGGCTCAGGTAGCCTCATTCAGGTGAATGACCCTTCAGGCTCAGGTAGCCTCATTCATGTGAATGAACCTTCAGGCTCAGGTAGCCTCATTCAGGCGAATGAACCTTCAGGCTCAGGAAGCCTCATTCAAGTGAATGAACCTTCAGGCTCAGGTAGCCTCATTCAGGTGAATGAACCTTCAGGCTCAGGTAGCCTCATTCAGGTGAATGAACCTTCAGGCTCAGGTAGCCTCATTCAGGTGAATGAACCCCCCGAAACATTTTTTTTAAATTCAGAGATCGTACATTTTATCTACTAACTTTCCCAGAATAAATGTTGCTGACATGTTTCTTGTCTACATTACATACATTTACATTTAAGTCATTTAGCAGACGCTCTTATCCAGAGCGACTTACAAATTGGTGCTTTCACCTTATGACATCCAGTGGAACAGCCACTTTACAATAGTGCATCTAGGTCTTTTAAGGGGGGTGAGAAGGATTACTTTATCCTATCCTAGGTATTCCTTAAAGAGGTGGGGTTTCAGGTGTCTCCGGAAGGTGGTGATTGACTCCGCTGTCCTGGCGTCGTGAGGGAGTTTGTTCCACCATTGGGGGGCCAGAGCAGCGAACAGTTTTGACTGGGCTGAGCGGGAACTGTACTTCCTCAGTGGTAGGGACGCGAGCAGGCCAGAGGTGGATGAACGCAGTGCCCTTGTTTGGGTGTAGGGCCTGATCAGAGCCTGGAGGTACTGAGGTGCCGTTCCCCTCACAGCTCCGTAGGCAAGCACCATGGTCTTGTAGCGGATGCGAGCTTCAACTGGAAGCCAGTGGAAAGAGCGGAGGAGCGGGGTGACGTGAGAGAACTTGGGAAGGTTGAACACCAGACGGGCTGCGGCGTTCTGGATGAGTTGTAGGGGTTTAATGGCACAGGCAGGGAGCCCAGCCAACAGCGAGTTGCAGTAATCCAGACGGGAGATGACAAGTGCCTGGATTAGGACCTGCGCCGCTTCCTGTGTGAGGCAGGGTCGTACTCTGCGGATGTTGTAGAGCATGAACCTACAGGAACGGGCCACCGCATTGATGTTAGTTGAGAACGACAGGGTGTTGTCCAGGATCACGCCAAGGTTCTTAGCGCTCTGGGAGGAGGACACGATGGAGTTGTCAACCGTGATGGCGAGATCATGGAACGGGCAGTCCTTCCCGGGAGGAAGAGCAGCTCCGTCTTGCCGAGGTTCAGCTTGAGGTGGTGATCCGTCATCCACACTGATATGTCTGCCAGACATGCAGAGATGCGATTCGCCACCTGGTCATCAGAGGGGGGAAAGGAGAAGATTAATTGTGTGTCGTCTGCATAGCAATGATAGGAGAGACCATGTGAGGTTATGACAGAGCCAAGTGACTTGGTGTATAGCGAGAATAGGAGAGGGCCTAGAACAGAGCCCTGGGGGACACCAGTGGTGAGAGCGCGTGGTGAGGAGACAGATTCTCGCCACGCCACCTGGTAGGAGCGACCTGTCAGGTAGGACGCAATCCAAGCATGGGCCGCGCCGGAGATGCCCAACTCGGAGAGGGTGGAGAGGAGGATCTGATGGTTCACAGTATCGAAGGCAGCCGATAGGTCTAGAAGAATGAGAGCAGAGGAGAGAGAGTTAGCTTTAGCAGTGCGGAGTGCCTCCGTGATACAGAGAAGAGCAGTCTCAGTTGAATGACTAGTCTTGAAACCTGACTGATTTGGATCAAGAAGGTCATTCTGAGAGAGATAGCGGGAGAGCTGGCCAAGGACGGCACGTTCAAGAGTTTTGGAGAGAAAAGAAAGAAGGGATACTGGTCTGTAGTTGTTGACATCGGAGGGATCGAGTGTAGGTTTTTTCAGAAGGGGTGCAACTCTCGCTCTCTTGAAGACGGGAGGGACGTAGCCAGCGGTCAGGGATGAGTTGATGAGCGAGGTGAGGTAAGGGAGAAGGTCACCGGAGATGGTCTGGAGAAGAGAGGAGGGGATAGGGTCAAGCGGGCAGGTTGTTGGGCGGCCGGCCGTCACAAGACGCGAGATGTCATCTGGAGAGAGAGGGGAGAAAGAGGTCAGAGCACAGGGTAGGGCAGTGTGAGCAGAACCAGCGGTGTCGTTTGACTTAGCAAACGAGGATCGGATGTCGTCGACCTTCTTTTCAAAATGGTTGACGAAGTCATCTGCAGAGAGGGAGGAGGGGGGGGGAGGGGGAGGAGGATTTAAGAGGGAGGAGAAGGTGGCAAAGAGCTTCCTAGGGTTAGAGGCAGATGCTTGGAATTTAGAGTGGTAGAAAGTGGCTTTAGCAGCAGAGACAGAGGAGGAAAATGTAGAGAGGAGGGAGTGACTCTGCCTGCACTTTCCTCTGACAGTGTTCATTACACAGTTATGAAACATCGGAGACATCGACATGTTTGACAGTTATCTGATCAACAATCCATACAGCGTTCTGTGCATCTAAAGATCAATGAAGGCCCATCAAGCTGCATTTCACTGAGTTTCTCACATTGATAATGATTATGACTGTAATAGTTTTATATGCTCTCCTGTATTGTTGACTCTATATGTTTCTGAAGGAATCAAGGAGGATGTGTTTTACCAGGAGGATTTTTCAACGGGTGCCCTCTCATCTGATAAGCCCAACTGACCCGGTTTTAGGCCTGCAGCATTTTATCTCAGCCTCATGGAAAAATGTGTAGAACATCATGAAACTAACTATAAAATAGCACATTAGAATAGTAGGAAGTTTACTGTTTTCCCCAAGAAAATTCAAATATGAAAGGGGGTCCTTGCTCAGTCGGGAGCCACTGCTGACTGCTCCATTCAACTGTCCTTAGACCCTGATACAAACAAATATTTTTAGGATAAGTGTGGATTTGTGTCAATTTAAAAAAAAAAATTTAACCTTTATTTAACCAGGCAAGTCAGTTAAGAACACATTCTTATTTTCAATGACGGCCTGGGAACAGTGGGTTAACTGCCTGTTCAGGGGCAGAACGACAGATTTGTACCATGTCAGCTCGGGGGTTTCAACTCGCAACCTTCCGGTTACTAGTCCAACGCTCTAACCACTAGGCTACGCTGCCGCCCAGGATTGCAGTGGAAAATCAAGCACTGTGTTGTGTGCAATTCCTGTCCCAGGGCCTAACATATCCTGATAACACTGTCGTCAGATGTTTTTCAAATGTTTGATCTCTATCCAGTTTAACAATGTATTTAGTCTATGTTGTGTCAATAGCTCTCCTGCCACCACCACCACACCCTGCCTCTCCACCTCCACAACCACTCAGCTATGACCACAACTACAACATCAGATAAGACACAAGCAGAGATGGTGGCTGAAGATGTCTTCATTGAGAAACTAATCCATCAGAACAAAGAGACATGGGTACTGAGTGATGATGCAACAAAGAGACATGGGTACTGAGTGATGATTGAACAAAGAGACATGGGTAATGAGTGATGATGCAACAAAGAGACATGGGTACTGAGTGATGATGCAACAAAGAGACATGGGTACTGAGTGATGATGCAACAAAGAGACATGGGTACTGAGTTATGATTGAACAAAGAGACATGGGTACTGAGTGATGATTGAACAAAGAGACATGGGTAATGAGTGATGATGCAACAAAGAGACATGGGTACTGAGTGATGATGCAACAAAGAGACATGGGTACTGAGTTATGATGGAACAAAGAGACATGGGTACTGAGTGATGATGAACAAAGAGACATGGGTACTGAGTGATGATGGAACAAAGAGACATGGGTACTGAGTGATGATGCAACAAAGAGACATGGGTACTGAGTGATGATGGAACAAAGAGACATGGGTAATGAGTGATGATGCAACAAAGAGACATGGGTACTGAGTGATGATGATGATTGAACAACAAAGAGACATGGGTACTGAGTGATGATTGAACAAAAAGAGACATGGGTACTGGGTACTGTGATGATTGAACAAAGAGACATGGGTACTGATGATGATGATGCAACAAAGAGACATGGGTACTGATGTGATGATGATGAACAAAGAGACATGGGTACTGAGTGATGATTGAACAAAGACATGGGTACTGAGTGATGATGAACAAAGAGACATGGGTGAACAACAAAGAGACATGGGTATGCAACAAAGAGACATGAGTGATGATGCAACAAAGAGATGGAACAAAGAGACATGGGTACTGAGTGATGATTGAACAAAGAGACATGAGTACTGAGTGATGATTGAACAAAGAGACATGGGTACTGAGTGATGATTGAACAAAGAGACATGGGTACTGAGTGATGATTGAACAAAGAGACATGGGTACTGAGTGATGATGGAACAAAGAGACATGGGTACTGAGTGATGATGGAACAAAGAGACATGGGTACTGAGTGATGATTGAACAAAGAGACATGGGTACTGAGTGATGATTGAACAAAGAGACATGAGTACTGAGAGATGATGGAACAAAGAGACATGGGTACTGAGTGATGATGGAACAAAGAGACATGGGTACTGAGTGATGATGGAACAAAGAGACATGGGTACTGAGTGATGATGGAACAAAGTTAAACATGTGCAGTTGAATAGAAAAAAGAGACATGGTACTGAAAACTATATAAAGGGGTACTGGCAAAGAGACATGGGTACTGAGGGGAGAGGAACGGACATCTGATGATGATGGAACAATGTCTGGAATGGAGTAAATAGAATGGTATCAAACACTTGGAAACCATGTATTTGATGAGTTAAATTACCATTCCATTAAATCCATTCCAGCCATTACTATGAACCTGTCCTCCCCAATTAAGGTGCTACAAACCTCCTGTGGTACTGAGTGATGATGGAACAATGTAAAACGTGCCTCAGTTTAATAGAACATGAAAACTATATGAAAGTGGTGTTGTGTGGGAGGGGGGGTGATGGAGCAACCCAAGACAGTCATAACACACTATAACATTACTGTACATTATTACATACATTCCTGTATATCCCTGTATGTTATTGTTCATGGCTGTGTTGTGTAAATGTTGTCCAAAGACCTCCACTACATATGCCCTCTGCTGGCCAGACTGTCTGATATCCCAGTTCAGATAAAGAACCAGGCAGAAAGCCCAGATTCAAGGGAAGCCACTCCTACTGCTCAGAACTAACCGTTAAACCGGGAAACGAAACCTATCTCTGTGAATCTGCTGCTCAGTCTGATAGGGTGTTTCACAATGGCAGAAGCACCTTTTGAAGATATGGATTTGATGAGCTGTTCAATCTGTCTGGATATACTGAAGGATCCGGTGACTACTGCCTGTGGACACAGTTACTGTATGGGCTGTATTATAGAACACTGGGATCAGGATGATCTGAAAGGTTTCTACAGCTGTCCACAGTGCAGAGAGACCTTTATCCCACGACCTGTTCTGAACAGGAGCACTGTGCTGGCTGAAGTAGTGGAGAAACTGAAGAACAGAGGACTCCAGGCTGCTCCCCCTCCTGCTCACTGTTATGCTGGACCTTTAGATGTGGGGTGTGACAGCTGCATTGGGAGAAAACTCAAAGCTTTCAAGTCTTGTCTGATGTGTCTGGCCTCTTTCTGTGAGACTCACCTCAAACTTCACAATGACCTCAACCGAGGAAAAAAACACAAGTTGATTGATGCCACTGGACAACTCCAGGAGAAGATTTGCCCTCATCATGACAAACTGCTGGAGGTTTACTGTCGTACAGATCAGCAGTGTATATGTCTGCTGTGTGTGATGGATGAACATAAAGGCCATGATACAGTGTCAGCTGCAGCAGAGAGGACTGAGAAACAGGTAAAGATGGGAACAGTCAAATATCACACAATGCATTTAAAGATGTGTTCATCTCTTTTAGCCTGGCATCCAGACTAGTGAGTGAAAATAGGTGTAAGAAGAATAGAGAGAATCACAAGTAGTTTGTGTGGCAAAACTTTTGTCTGTAAAGTATTTTTGTTTAAAAATAAATGTCTAATCTGATAGGTTGGCGAGAGATTTCAAGGGTGGGGAGAGAGCCAGAGAGGGGTGGACATGGAGGGGGCTTGGCTTGAATCGCTGAACACAATGACATGACGTGAATAAGAACGTGCTTGTGGGTTATTACTAGCATCATAACTTCACTGAATTACAGAATGATATACTAGACATTAGAAATAATTTAGGAACAAAAAATAACATGATTACCCACACACACATAGTATTACATTACTGAAAATTATTATGCACCATATATTGCTGTATTTTACATAATAGATAATCAACGTGGGGCTATGCGATCTATGGAAAATAATTAACGAAGTGGAAGGTGTGCTATGGTAACGGATGTGAAACGGCTAGCTTAGTTAGCGGTGCGCGCTAAATAGCGTTTCAATCGGTGACGTCACTTGCTCTGAGACCTTAGTAGTTCCCCTTGCTTTGCAAGGGCCGTGGCTTTTGTGGCGCGATGGGTAACGATGCTTCGTGGGTGACTGTTGTTGATGTGTGCAGAGGGTCCCTGGTTCGCGCCCGGGTGGGGACGGTCTAAAGTTTACACTAACCAATGTTCCCTCTAAACTGCGCGCTTGCGCGGCCGCGCTCCTCCTCCAGGATAATTAATACCTGGATAGCTTAGCAAGAGACTGAGCGTCACTGAATTCCGCCCCATTAGTTTGCACTATGTAGATCAACATTTATTCTGTGATCGAATCAACTTTTCAATGCAACAAACCAAAACAAATCTAACTTTGCAAGATTGAGTCTGCTTTTCAGATCAGTCCAGGTCAGATCAGAGCGCAGGAAGCTCGTGTGCACATTTATTGAAATTATTTGCTAGTTAGCGAGTTATTAGGCCAGTTATAGATAGCTATAGGTCAGCAATGGAGAGTTACTGCTTCCTACAGCAGCACAAAATGTATAGGTTACATTTCAAGCTACCTTTATAAAGCCAATCAGGTAGAAAGATTATGTCAAAATTAAAGGGGCAGTGTTGTAGTTTGATACAGGCTTGAATATGTAAATATGCCAATTATAGCAGAGGGGTAATTCTCTGTGTGGTGATAATAATTCATTTTATTTTGTACCCCTGTTTCTTGCATCATAGAACACAATACAATGGTATTTACAGTCACCTATTTGGCCCACGGTGTTACAGACCAAGTAAAGCATCATTATCTGATGTCAAGCCTTTCATAATGTAAAACCATTTCATGCAATGTAGACCTGCATTGAACACCACATATATGTTATGGGATTTGCTCCATTGGTTTTGTTAGTAGGCTTACATTATGCTCAGATAGCCAGAATATATTGGCTACTGTCTAAAACTGTAAGGGTACAGCCTCAGTGTTCACTGTAAATGCGCGCCGGACATTGCACAAAATTCTCACAATGTTCAAGTTTCTGCTCACAAGACTTAACATTTGCTCTGTGCCCCAAAACATGTGATGGATCATTGATGCAAACCTTTCATGGAATTGCATTAATAACAGTTCTGTTCCAGAACACTACAGATCGCTTTCGTTCCCGGTTCTGTTTCCGATCCTCTAAAAATTACTTATTTTCCGGTTTTCAGTTCTGTTCCCTGAAACGTTCCTTCAGAACTGAAAGTGAACGTGGTTTCAACATCAGGGAAAGATGCTTTTTCAACCCTTTTTATGCCATTTTTCTTTCTGGGTACCTTGTCAGATGCACAGTAGCCTACCTGATAGTTAGTGATTTATTGGTCTGATAATCTTCTCTGCAGAAGCAGATGGGGGAAAACAGTCTGAAATCCATGCTGAGAATCCAGGAGAGAGAGAAGGAGATGCAGGAGCTGAGACAGGCTGTGGACTCTCTGAAGGTGAGTGATGGGACCAATACTTTAATAATATTCAGGCTGTCTGGGGTCCTGATGAGAGATAAGTTAATAGGGAGGATGAAATGTCCCCTCTCACCTCTGTCCTAACAGCGCTCTGCACAAGAGGAATTGTCTGACAGTGAGAGGACCTTAACTGAGCTGATCCTCTTCATTGAGAGAAGGCGCTCTGAGGTGAACGAGCTGATCAGAGCCCAGGAGGAGGCTGAAGTGAGTCGAGCTAAAAGGCGACTGCAGCAACTGGAACAGGAAGTGGCTGAGTTGAAGAGGAGAGATTCTGAACTAAAGCAGCTTTCACACACAGAGGATAACATCCATTTCCTCCAGGTGACACTAACTTAAATGTCTCAAAGAAATTGCTTTTCAATGGCTGTCTCTAGACATTCTTTCCCTGTGGAATGTGTTTGAAATCAAATAACCTTTGTCTTTCTCAACATCATAGAGTTTCCAGTCTCTCTGTGTTACTCCTGGATCTGAGGCCATACCCAGCATCAGTATCACATTTGAACAAGCAAAGAAATATGTCTCTGACCTGAAAGAGATCTGCAAGGTGGAAATGGACAGGATATCCAGGAAAGATGTGTTTAAATCAAATAATATGATTATAATATTTGTTTTTATTATTGTCTTGTTTCTAATGTTTTTGGGGAGAGGGGGGGCGGGGGATGAATCAGCTTTAATATTGCAGATAGATTGGGACTTATATCAACGTAATTGTCTGCATCATTTCCAATACCCCACATATATATATTTTAAAAACATCATCTTAAATATATTTTCCTTTTTTATTAATTTCCCCAAACCCTACCACCACTCCCCTAACTGGAGTAAACTAATGGACAGAATACTTAGGCTTCCACTTCCAGCTTATACATAATACATACATTTCACGGACACTGTATTTGACATTAGTTGTCTTTTGTTTGTTTTTACTCCCATCCCTCAGCTACCCTCAACCTCTCCCATCTACCTCTGAAGACCATCCAGTTTTGGTTTCTATTTTCCATATACATTTCTCATATTCTGAACCTTTCTAATCTCACAGTTTCTACAGATTGTAAATATTAAAGATAAACACCTTTGCGAAGAGTATTATTATATTATTGATCGATTGACTGTGACTTTTCAACAACCAGTAGCATGAATATGTTAGTACAGCACACTCTACACAAGTAATGCTCACGTTGAGTGGACGCACACATCACTCATTAACTTGACTAGACAATCTCTTCTCCCATATGATCAGTTGGAAATGTCTAAGTGGGATCCTTAGGACCTCCGACTCTGACTTCACCCCAATGAAGGTTACATTTTAAACAGTTAAAGGAACAGGTTAAGGTTAGGGTTAAGTTAAGGGTTAGGTTGAGGGTTTAGTGTAGGGACATGCAAAGGATACCATTTAGCATCAACCATGCCAAATTTCCCATTTACCACTCACTTTTAGAAACTCAAATGGGGTGCGTTCAGTTCGATTAAACGCTTGCTTTGTTGCGTAACGGCTTGTACTGAATGACACGTTTCCCAAAAACGCTCTTCAATGTTCTGCTCCGTTTGGTGGGTGTGGCAGGGTGTGGCATGAAGCAACAAGTGGTGTATTTAAAGGAAAGCGGCCATGCTGACAGCATTCCCTAAATCACAACCCAACCCCTTGCAATTTTTCAAATGGTCGTTCAGAACAGCACCGTTTCCATTTAATTGAATGATGCATTACATTTTATTTGTGCTGAATGCAGCCCTGATGCCGAAGGGAAGGGCGCCAGTGGTGATTGGCCAACATATGGGTGCAGAGATTGGCTGACTGACTTGTCAATAATATATTCTTAAAGGCACAGGGCCTTTTTCCTCTTCCTGGACTGGTTCCTGCTGACATTGGATCCCAACACAGCACATCAACTCCTGTGTCTGTCTGAGGGGAACCAAAAGGTGACCACGAGTGATAAGATTCAGCCTTATCTCAACCATCAACATATATTCAGCCACTGGAAACAGGTTTTGTGTGGAGAGTGTCTGTCTGGAGCATGCTACTGGGAAGAAGAGCGGATCGGGTTGAGGTTGATTTAGCCATCTCAGATAAAGCCATCAGCAGGAGAGGAAGTGGTAATGACTGTTGGTTTGGAGGTAATGACCAGTCCTGGAGGTTGTACTGTTCTGCATCTACATGCTGTTTCCACCACAGTAGTACAGTAGATTTGGCCTAAGCAGCGTCCATAGACCCGTCCTGCCTGGATTCAACGGTACCGTCTGTTGACGGTGGAGTACTGGTGTGGGGAATGTTTTCCTGGCACACATTAGGTCCCTTGATACCATTTGAGCAACGATTGAACACCTGTCATAAAGAACTGTGGTGTTCCAGGTGTTCTGGAGTGTCCGACCCAGGAGTAGATGTGTGTACCTAATAAACTGGCCACCCAATGACAACATTGGTATCAGAAGTCTGATAGTACTATGGTTTGATAAGAGTGTCTACTAAATATACTAAATATAAATGTACATGTAAAAATGTTCATAAATACTTTATTGAGGAAAAATGTACTTGATACGATTGTGAGAGGTTGATGTCTCACCTAGAACAGCTGTCTTAATTAAGGTAAATGCACAAATTTTAAGTCTCTGGATAAGTGCCTATTAAATGACTAAAACATAAATGTGAAAGTGAACAATTGCAGATTAGTATTATTATGAGCTCCGCCCCAAAACAAGATCATATGCAAATAGTCTGGGTTGCAACCTGAACACCCCCCTCTTCTACACTGCTGCTACTCTCTGTTATTATCTATGCATAGTCACTTTAATAACTCTACATACATGTACATATTACCTCAATTACCTCAACACCAGTGCCCCCGCAAATAGACTCTGTACCGGTACCCCCTGTATGTAGCCCCGCTATTGTTATTTACTGCTGCTCTTTAATCATTTGTTTTTCTTATCTCTTACTTTTTTGTTTGTTGGTATTTTCTTAAAACTGCATTGTTGGTTAAGGGCTTGCAAGTAAGCATTTCAGCTGCTGGTCATTCTGAAATAACCTCTGTCTCGTGTTCCCTCCTCTAGTCTTTAAACGGTCAGGCTGATACATGAGTCAGTCCAGCCCTGGTAGATACAACAACTAAAAGTCCTAATATAATACAGTTTCTTCCCAACCAGATTATTCTCCCTCTACCTCCTTGGCCTTTTTCTTCTTTTTCTTCTTCTTGGATGATTTCCCTGTTGTATTCGGCAACTGTGACAAATAACATTTGATTTGAAGATCAATGATAATACCCAGTGTGCATTGCAGTTCATTTTGGGATGTTCATTTTCACATATACATTTACATGTTGGTCATTTAGCAGACACTCTCATCCAGAGTGACTTGTTCAACTAAGGTAGATAAACATTATATCAGTCATGGCAAGAAAACGTTTTTGTAACTGCTACTGAGAATGTTGTTCATTTTGATAAATTGATCTTTATGGTATTTAGTCATTATGTTTTGTAGTTATTGACCATCACCATCTGCAGTATCCTACTGTCTGAGTGAAATAAGTTGTGGTTGGAGGACTACACAACATATTATAGTGGGAGGACTACACAACATATTATAGTGGGAGGACTACACAACATATTATAGTGGGAGGACTACACAACATGTCATAGTGGGAGGACTACAGAACATGTCATAGTGGGAGGACTACACAACACCCCAGACAGAGTGGGCCTACCATTCCACCCCAGACAGAGTGGGCCTACCTTTCCACCCCAGACAGAGTGAGCTTACCTTTCCACCCCAGACAGAGTGGGCCTACCTTTCCACCCCAGACAGAGTGGGCCTACCTTTCCACCCCAGACAGAGTGGGCCTACCTTTCCACCCCAGACAGACAGACAGAGTGGGCCTACCTTTCCACCGCAGACAGAGTGGGCCTACCTTTCCACCCCAGACAGAGTGGGCCTACCTTTCCACCCCAGACAGAGTGGGCCTACCTTTCCACCCCAGACAGAGTGGGCCTACCTTTCCACTGTATTACCAAATCATGTGAGCAAACCACCACACAAGTCAAGAGTTATCATAAAGTCCATCTTTAATTATTATGAGCTTCATCACAACCCTGTGACTCTCATATCAATTCAGTGTCTAATAAATGAATTCTCTGAGAGTGCTTACACATTGCAACTGAGATCCTTTATAGCAAAGACACACATAGCCAGACAGCATTGGCTATAAATTATCGTTCAGCTTTGTCTCCTAAACTATGTTCTTATCTCGCTCTTGGTACCACTCAGGACCAAAAACCAAACCTCATCCACTAGCATATATCAAATACACCCCTTCCTGGACAAGATCACAGAGAGACAGTGACTGGCACACAGACATTGTGGAGCCAATAGATAATTGGTTCCCCCTCAATCATTCCTTCACATGGTTTAAAAGATACGTTTACACATGACACATTCACAGGTAAGACTAACCAGACCTCTCCCCTCTCTGGGCCCACATAAGCTGCTATAAAACATCTTCTTTATAAATGTTACCTAAAGAATTCTGATTCTGCTACGACAGTATTTAACCCTCTGTTTCCCCTCACGTCCTTGTCGCTGATTGTTTGTTGTATGTATTGGTGCTATTTATGTTCTGGTGTGCGACGGGTTTTGTACCCCCACTATTTTGTACATGTTGGTTTTCGGAGTTTGTGAGCACCAAGTTCGTTCTCCTGCGCCTGACTTCCCTGCCACCAGCACGCACCCCATTACACTTAGACCTAACAGTAATAACCACACTGTAATATAATGTATTCACCTCATTCTCAATGATCAGTCAATTCATACAGTATTCATTTCAACTACAGTACATTGTATCAATATCAATTCCCCCTCCTCACTACAACCACTTCTGAATTATTATAAATACTTATAATCAGTGTTATATTATAAGGCATTTTAAAGGTTATTAAAATAATTATAATATGTACTTCACAGAAACTGTTACCCTTTATGTATTCTAACCACTCTAATGTATTCCATATTAATTAAGGGTCCTAATCTAGGAGCTAAAATATCACTTAACATTGCATGCAGTTCTCTCTCTCTCTCTCTCTCTCTCTCTCTCTCTCTTTAACCCCTCATTCACTCCCTCCCTTTAAACTCACCTATCTGGCAAATCCAGAAAGTCCATACCTTCCAAAAACTCACTTCTGAGGAAACGAAACTGATCTGCGTTTGTGTGTCGTCTGTCTGTGTGAGAGTGAACAACCGTTAAATGGCTCAGAAGGGAGTTCTGCTGGACCAGGACCAGTTATGATGTTCTGTCTGTCTGGATCTACTGAAGGAGCCAGTCACTACTGCATGTGGACACAGTTACTGTAGAAGCTGTATTGAGGGCTGCTGGGATCAGGATGTTCTGAAAGGGGTCAATAGCTGTCCTCAGTGCAGAGAGACCTTCACTCCAAGGCCCACTCTGAGGAAAAATAACAAGTTGGCTGAGATGGTGGAGAAACTGAAGAAGACAGGACTCCAGGCTGCTCCCCCTCCTGCTCTGTGCTATGCTGGACCTGGAGATGTGGCGTGTGATTTCTGCACTGGGACCAGAAAACAGAAAGCCCTCATGTCCTGTCTGGCGTGTCTGGCCTCTTACTGTGAGACTCACCTCCAACCTCACTATGAATCTCCTACTGTCAAGAAGCACAAGCTGGTCAAAGCCACCGCACAACTACAGGAGAAGATCTGCTCTCATCATGACAAACTGCTGGAGGTTTTCTGTCGTACCGATCAGCAGTGTATCTGTTATCAGTGTACAATGGATGAACATAAAGGCCATGATACAGTGTCAGCTGCAGCAGAGAGGACTGAGAAACAGGTAAGACCAGAACAACGTGTTGGTGACTGTCTGATAAACAAAGAATTAAAGATACAGTAGGAACTAAGACTGTTTGAATATGATAATTAAAATGAAATCGATCCACGGCAGAACAAATATGAACACAAACCTTGATTATATTGACATGTTAACCCAGATTCTCCAAATGTATCACCATTTTCTAAAGTCAAACACTATTATCATTCTAAATGCCCTTTTATGAGTCCAAAGTTCAGTCTCAACCCCTTGGTACATGTTATGTACATCTAACATAAAACTATAATCATTCACATAGCAACATATAAATATCATATAGAAAATGGACCATCAAGATTGTAGACCTTCCTCTATGGGCCCTATGTCACATTACTATACTATTGATCTACTGGACTAATAAAGCTTGATAGCTCATTGAAGAGTGATTCTCCACAGAGGCAGCTGGGGATGAGTCAACAGAAGGTCCAGCAGAGATTCCAGGAGAGAGAGAAGGAGCTGAAGGAGCTCCAACAGGCTGTGGAGTCTCTCAAGGTGAGTATTGTTGACCAGAGGAGACACACCAGTTCACTTCTCTCCTCCAGTCAGAGAGAGAGGAGAGGGGCCCCTCTCCAATGCCACTGACCCCACTGTTGGGAGCAGGCTGTCTGGACCCCTTTCAGACAATAGACTGGTTAATGTAACTGATGGGAAATGAACCCAGGTCTACTGCAGGAGAAACCAACATCTTGACCGTTACACCAAGAGGACATTCCCTATTAGGAAGACACTGATTTTGAAGTTGTAGGCGGGGCTACCTAATCACATTACCATGAATGACTCATGTCCCCTATACATTAACATGGAGAGCTCTCTCTCTCTCTCTCTCTCTCTCTCTCTCTCTCTCTCTCTCTCTCTCTCTCCCTCTCTCTCACACTCACTCACTCACTCACTCTGTGCATGGGAAATATATATTTACACTGCCTAAGCAAGTGAAATAGATCATAGAAATGAACAGTAAACATTACACTCACAAAAGTTTCAAAGCAATAGAGATGTTTCAAATGTTGTAATTCAAGTGCAAACAGAGTGAGCCGTGCGCCAGACTGAGTTCTGGAGATGAAATGGAAATGAATGAGGGAGAGTTAAGTGAGGTAGAAGGTGTGGTGAAGAGTTCAGAACCAGAGTCTGACATCAATGGACATGATAAAGAGGAATCTGGTGCAGAAATGGACCGTAAATCACAGAAAATAGATGTTGTGGTGGCAGCTGCAGAGAAGTATTTGGTCATATGAGATTTGACTTCAGAAGATTTACAGGGTGTGTTGAGTGGTGGTGTCCCGTCCTCCCAGGTCGTTGTCATGGTGCAGGAGCAGACAGGGTCAAAGTAGTGGAATGGGGTAGTGGGTTTTTAATGACTGTAGGGTTCGTTGAAATGGTTTTATTTAGTATTATCATAATTTCCTCTTTTGTATCACAAAGTATAATGGATTTATATTATAGTCCAGTTGGGGGCGGTAATGCAACATATTGGATGCCAACCGCCGTTAAACTCCAAAGAAGAAGAAACGTTATATTATGTCTATGTACAGTGTTGTAATGATATGTCTCTCTCTCTCTCTCTCTCTCTCTCTCTCTCTCTCTCTCTCTCTCTCTCTCTCTGTCTCTCCCTCTCTCTCTCTCTCTCCAACACTTTTGCTGTAGTTGGTTGTGTGGGTCTCTGGTTATGAATGGGGTGCTGACAGACAATCGTTGATGGATATTTACAGAGCTCTGATCAGGACAACAATTGATTACGGGTGTAGAGTTTATGGAACAGTGGCACAGACTTGTCTTCAGAAGCTGGACAGAATCCAGTACACGGCTTTAAGGATATGTATTGGTGCATTTAAATCAACATCTGTATGTGTCTGACTAGTGGAGGCAGGTGAGATGCCTTTGGATATACGACGTAATAAATTGTCATTAGCTTATTGGGTTGAAAGGCTGTGAGGTTGAGCATCCCACTGCTACTGTTCTAGATGACTGTTGGGAATATACTAGTAGACAAGGCAGTGGTTTTGGTTGGACAGTTGGAAAGCTTGCTGATGAGAGTGGTTTGAGGGAGTTGGAGGTTGGCCCTTCTGTGGTGATAGGGGATGTTCCTCCATGGTTACTCCCAGATCCTGTTGTTCATCTAACCTTGGTAGAGAAAAGGAAAGATTGGTCAGAGGTCAGTAATGAAGGGAAACTGGTTGACAATTACATTGGTAGAAGTTGTTATGCTTTTTTACCACTTTTCACAGATGGATCCAAGGACCCAGATAGTGGAGCCCAGGAACAGGAGCTTACCTTCCTGGATTTGATGTGCAGATATGTAGAACCCAGATAGTGGAGCCCAGGAGCAGGAGCTTACCTTCCTGGATTTGATGTGCAGATATGTAGAACCCAGATAGTGGAGCCCAGGAGCAGGAGCTTACCTTCCTGGATTTGATGTGCAGATATGTAGAACCCAGATAGTGGGAGCCCAGGAGCAGGAGCTTACCTTCCTGGATTTGATGTGCAGATATGTAGAACCCAGATAGTGGGAGCCCAGGAGCAGGAGCTTACCTTCCTGGATTTGATGTGCAGATATGTAGAACCCAGATAGTGGAGCCCAGGAGCAGGAGCTTACCTTCCTGGATTTGATGTGCAGATATGTAGAACCCAGATAGTGGGAGCCCAGGAGCAGGAGCTTACCTTCCTGGATTTGATGTGCAGATATGTAGAACCCAGATAGTGGGAGCCCAGGAGCAGGAGCTTACCTTCCTGGATTTGATGTGCAGATATGTAGAACCCAGATAGTGGGAGCCCAGGAGCAGGAGCTTACCTTCCTGGATTTGATGTGCAGATATGTAGAACCCAGATAGTGGGAGCCCAGGAGCAGGAGCTTACCTTCCTGGATTTGATGTGCAGATATGTAGAACCCAGATAGTGGAGCCCAGGAGCAGGAGCTTACCTTCCTGGATTTGATGTGCAGATATGTAGAACCCAGATAGTGGGAGCCCAGGAGCAGGAGCTTACCTTCCTGGATTTGATGTGCAGATATGTAGAACCCAGATAGTGGAGCCCAGGAACAGGAGCTTACCTTCCTGGATTTGATGTGCAGATATGTAGAACCCAGATAGTGGAGCCCAGGAGCAGGAGCTTACCTTCCTGGATTTGATGTGCAGATATGTAGAACCCAGATAGTGGAGCACAGGAGCAGGAGCTTACCTTCCTGGATTTGATGTGCAGATATGTAGAACCCAGATAGTGGAGCCCAGGAGCAGGAGCTTACCTTCCTGGATTTGATGTGCAGATATGTAGAACCCAGATAGTGGAGCACAGGAGCAGGAGCTTACGTTCCTGGATTTGATGTGCAGATATGTAGAAGACTAACAGATGAACTGTCAGTATACTCAGTTGAACTGTTGGTGATAGTAGTTGCCCTCCAGTGGGTGGAGGATGTACAACCTGTTAGAATTATAGGATGCTCAGATTCTCTGTCTGGATTGGATAGTTTATCATCTGGTAAATCTAATATGAGTGACCTACTAAATCAAATCAAGTTTTATTAGTCACATGCGCAGAATACTACAAGTTTAGACCTTACTCTCAAATGCTTACTTATGAGCCCCTAACCAACCAGTTAAAAAAAATATGGATGAGAATAAGAAATAAAATTAACAAGTGATTAAAGAGCAGCAGTAAAATAACAATAGTGAGACTATATACAGGGGGGTACAGAGTCAATGTGCGGGGGCACCGGTCAGTTGAGGTAATATGTACATGTAGGTAGAGTTATTAAAGTGACTATGCATAGATGATAACAACAGAGAGTAGCATCGGTGTAAAAGAGGGGGGGGGGGCAATGCAAATTGTCTGGGTAGCCATTTGAATAAATGTTCAGGAGTCTTATGACTTGGGGGTAGAAGCTGTTTAGAAGCCTCTTGGACCTAGACCTGGCGGTCCTGTACTGCTTGCCATGCGGTAGCAGACAGAACAGTCTATGACTAGGGTGGCTGGAGTCTGACAATTTTTAAGTCCTTCCTCTGACACCGCCTGGTATAGAGGTAATGGATGGCAGGATCCTTGGCCCCAGTGATGTACTGGGCCGTTCGCACTACCCTTTGCAGTGCCTTACATTTACATTACATTTAAGTCATTTAGCAGACGCTCTTATCCAGAGCGACTTACAAATTGGTGCGTTCACCTTAAGACATCCAGTGGAACAGCCACTTTACAATAGTGCATCTAAATCTTTTAAGGGGGGTGAGAAGGATTACTTTATCCTATCCTAGGTATTCCTGAAAGAGGTGGGGTTTCAGGTGTCTCCGGAAGGTGGTGATTGACTTGCCTTGCAGTCGGAGGCCGCGCAGCTGCCATACTATTGGAGTGTTATAATGGAGAATTGAGAGAATGGGTGTAGTAGCGAGATTCTGCTGGGTCACAGCACATTCAGGTGTGGAAGGGAATGAAATTGTAGACCAATTAGCTAAAATAGCTTTAAAACAAGATATAATTGATATTAATGTTCCACTGGGTAGACATGAGGACAAATGGAAGATCAGAGCCATTTTGATAGATGTGTGGCAGAAGAGATGGGACTGAGCACAAGGGACAACATTTATATGCCCTCCAAAGAAAGGTCGGTGGACCAAGATTCAAAAGTCAGATTTGGAAGGAAGAGGTGGTGTTTAATCAAATCAAATCAAATTGATTTATATAGCCCTTCGTACATCATATCTTTGATATCTCAAAGTGCTGTACAGAAACCCAGCCTAAAACCCCAAACAGTGTCTAACCTGCCTCCGTTTATTACGAACGAACAGACCCGTAAAGAGTTGGTTCGTTTTGGTAAATTCACAAGTGGTTTTCGTTTCGTGTGCTCTCAGCTATGTGTTAGCTATGTGTCTCTTCTCGAAGGAAAGTGTTTGTTCCTTAACTAAATTCAAGGTTAAACAGGAGGGAGGGTGGCACACAGGGTGTGTTAGTGCAGATAGTGTGGGGATTTAGGGCAGACAAGCGCTACCAGCCATCAGTGGGGGCTAGGACTAGGCTGGACACTACATTTTTAACAACAATTTCTGATAAAACTAGTTAATTGCATTTGCCAAGGAACCCAATTATATAATATTACCATATGCCCCAGCTGTTTGCCGTTGTTTTGAAGTAAACACGAAAAAAATAGGCCTTATTTTAGGGCATTTTTCACCCTGCCAGCTCCTATTAGTTGTATTGAAAAAACAGGCCTTATTTTAGGTCATGTTTCACCCTGCCAGCTCCTGTTAGTTGTATTGAAAAAAACAGGTCTTATTTTAGGTGATGTTTCACCCTGCCAGCTCCTATTAGTTGTATTGCAAAAACAGGTCTTATTTTAGGTGATGTTTCACCCTGCCAGCTCCTATTAGTTGTATTGCAAAAACAGGTCTTATTTTAGGTGATGTCTCACCCTGCCAGCTCCTATTAGTTGTATTAAACACTGTGGCACCAACTCACCTTCTGAAAGTTCTATTCCCAGTCCATTGTTCTGCGTCACAATGTCAGCTTCACTGATGTTATCAATGAGACCAGCCCGCATTAACCTTGTTGGTTTACCTCAGGTAACTTATTATTAACTAGGTAACAGCTACTTGGTGAGGAAGCTCACTGTCCACCTGGGTACACGTTGTAGTGACTCAGTGTTAGTGATGGTTGACGTATTGCCACCAAGATTGTCGTAATGGTTCAAGATATATATATATTTTTCAGGTAAAGGTGCAAAAGCTAAACAAACTGCATGTCCCTGTTCTTTTTTTCAAGATGTGGCCGATTTAAACAGCCAGGAGACATTTTTTTTAAATGAAGAAATTACCTTTTTGATGATATGTTGTTTCTAAATGGCTACAATTGGCGTTAGGCAGGTTCGAGACTGATCTCTGGAATGAATGAGAAAAATACACCTTATTTCTCAGTTGCATCAACCGTCTTTACGTGAATTAATAACTTTTAATTGGTAAATATTTCCAAAAGATGGCAGCATAAGACCATGAAGCAACAGTTATTGGCTACAAGCAGGAATATGATTGACATAAAATAGCATGCAACCAAAGACTATATGTCCCACGATTTTCTAAAATGGTCACTCATTACTTTACAGTTAGCTTTATATCTCGTATTAAACCTGTGTTGCTTTTGGGAGAACAAAACAATATTAACTATAGCAGGTATTGAACCCTGGTCAAATAATCACTAGTCAGATGTGTTAACCTCAACCCTAGTAAACATGCATTATAACATGATGTTAATATTGGGAGTAAACAGCCTCGGAATAGAAAAGATGCTGCATCTTCCAGTCCGACAATAAATGACATCATGCAACCCTCACAGTTAGTAAATGTACCTCAACATGCCCCTCTCTTGTGGGAGAAGGCAGAGTGATCGCTGCCGCTGACTTAGCAAGCTTTTGGCAGGGCTTGTTGAGTTGGCTACTTGTACTTGACCTAAACTAATCTTATCTGTCTTATGCTGCCACCTATTGGAATTATTTAGCAACTGCAGCAGTACTGAATAAAATGTTTATCCATACTAAAGTAGTAATTACTCAGAATTGTAAAATATAAAATGTTCTAGTTCACTTTATCACCAACATAAACCAAAAACGCCATACATTTAGTTATAGATATGTATTTAGATGGGTGACATTATCTGCCAAAGTAACACCCCCTTAACATATAAACACAGACACTGGACACAGACACTGAAAATGAGCTTTTTAAAATATATATCTGGTAGCTCTCAAAAGAGACTTTGAGGAGCAGTTAGTTTTCAGGAGTGTGCTGCCTGCTTGCCTTCAGTGGAGTCTGTCTGTGAATAATGAAAAGTATGTTTTAGCCACGCTTTCACAGAGGCCAAGTTTACATGTGAGTCATTTAGGATACACTCTTATCCAGGGTAAAGAGCCTAAATCTGTTGATGTACAAGGGAACATCGACACGTTCCTCATCTACTCAGCTCGGGGATTCGAACCAGCCACCATTCAGTTACTGCCCACTGCTCATAACCGCTAGATTACAAACCACTAAATGTTAAACACCAAAGGTCAAATGGTAGTAGATAAACAGTAAGCTGGTTATAACTTTCAGACTGCCATTGTTTTGGGGGAATAGGGACATGTCTGTCTACTTCTCCAATTATCTCTAATAGATGTATTTATTTTAATGGTTTGAAGTTCTACACCATTTTAATCAGGATAACCTATTATTTCTAATGATGTAAGTTTGGGCATCGTAGAATGTTTTTACCAAATGCTGGTAATTAAAACATAAACCAGTTATTATTTTTATTATATTTTTCCAGTTTCTTCCTAAGAACAGGTTTTAGTGGTCAAATAAAAGGGTAGACATTTTTTGGTGCCATTTAGGGAAAATGGAATTTGGTTTGTGGCTGGATCAGCAGCTTTTCATCATGTGGCCAAAGACTCAATACAGCAGGGGTCTCTGATTTCTATGCTGCAGTACTGAGGGTCTGGCAGCTGCTGAGACCCACACGAGACGGGGGTGTGGTGCCTGGGCCGTGGGTATGGGAGGAGACCATATTCACAATCCACTGATCACTGGGTTTGGTGGACCTGGAGAGCAGGGTGGCAGCATTCTGACTCAACAGCACAGAGGCTACTGTACCGTATGGAGGTGGGCTTAGAGGGAGTGAAGGGGCATCAGTGGCAGGGGGTTGTGGGGGCTGAGAGCATTGCAGGATATAGGTGGAGGGTGCTCTATAAGCTCCTAGTGCTGGAAAGGTCAGGGGTCATCCAGTGGAGGGTATTACATGGAGCCCTGGACACCAATAGCTGGTTGGCTCGGGTTGACCTGGGAGTTGGGGAAGGGTGTCTGTTTTCTGCAATGACAGACTGGTCATCATGTTATTTCTGTGTTGCCATGGTAATGTCATTACTGTTGATGCCTTAGGGTTGAGTTTGAGTTTTTTTACAAAATGATCAACAGTGTGGAGATGTTTCAGGAGGTATGGGGGCTCAGGGGGGCTGTCTGTACGGTTGGAGGGAGGGGTTGGATGTACGGTTGGAACGTGGTGCTGGATGGTGTATTGTACTGTGGTGTTGGGTACTGTATAATGTGATTGTGTGGAGGTTGTGGTGGCACACAATGTGTTTTAAGGAGGGATGTGGTGTTAGTGTAATGAGGATGGCAAGCCAGTCTCTCTCTCTCTCTCTCTCTCTCTCTCTCTCTCTCTCTCTCTCTCCCCTCTCTCTCTCTCTCTCTCTCTCTCTCTCTCTCTCTCTCTCTCAGCACTCTGCACAGGCAGCAATGGAGGACAGTGATCAGATCTTTACTCAGCTGATCTGCTCCATTGAGAGAAGGCGCTCTGAGGTGAAGAAGCTGATCAGAGCCCAAGAGAAGGCTCAAGTGAGTCAAGCTGAAGGACTCCTGGAGCAACTGAAGCAGGAGATAGCTGAGCTGAGGAAGAGAAGCACTGAGCTGGAGCAGCTCTCACACACAGAGGATCACATCCATTTCCTCCAGGTAACTAAACTGCCTTGTTACATGTGATATGAAATTAACTTAATGTGAAACTATTCATCTCAATCATTATGTTGTCCTCTCTCTCTCTCTCTCTCTCTCTCTCTCTCTCTCTCCAGAGTTATCAGTCTCTCTCCAGTATCAGTGTATCTTCAGATTTACCCAGCATCGTTGTCCGTCCTCTTCAGTACTTTGGAGATGTGAGTAAGACTGTGTCTGAACTGAGAGAGAAACTAAAATACTTCCTTAAAGGAGAATGGACCAAGATCTCCACTACAGGTGTGTTGAAAATAATAAGAACATCAACTTTAGACCATTGAAAGTTCCCTACTAGTCATATACATGTGGAATATGGTATGATGATAACATTCCCTCTCTCTGTCAATGTGTTTGTGTGTCTGTAGTGAATATAGTGGAGGTTGTACTGCCTCCAGAGCCCAAGACCAGAGAACAGTTGTTACAATGTGAGTCTCTTTATTGTGAAGTAACTAACAGTCTCTTTTTACTGACACTCCTAACAATCCCTCTCTAAATATATAGCAATAGTAGATCTAATCAAAGACTGGGTATCTATCTGACTCCTCGTAGTTCTCCGATTTGATCTCTGCTGAGCTCTAATCAAAGACAGGGTAGATACAGTATCTGACTTAACTTATTGTCCTAACTCCCCTCATTGGTCTCTGCTCTGCTCTTCTCCCAGATTCCTGTCAGCTCACACTGGACCAAAACACAGCAGGCACACGCCTCTCTCTGTCTGAAGGGAACAGAAAGGTTACCTATACACGCCAAGTCCAACCATATTCTGACCATCCAGACAGATTCACCAACCAGTACCAGGTTCTGTGTAGAGAGGGTCTGTCTGGACGCTGTTACTGGGAAGTGGAGTGGAGTGGTAATGTTGTTGTTACAGCAGTCTCATATAAAGACATCAGCAGAACAGAGACAGATGGTGTATTTGGATACAATAACAAGTCCTGGAGTTTACAGTACCAGTGCTTTAGTGGTGGTTATTGTTTCAGACACAATAATGTTAAGACTAAAGTATCAGGCCCTCAGTCCTCCAGAGTAGGAGTGTACCTGGATCACAAGGCAGGTACTCTGTCCTTCTACAGTGTCTCTGACACAATGACCCTCCTCCACAGAGTCCAGGCCACATTCACTCAGCCCCTCTATCCTGGGTTTTATCTCTGTTATAGTACTGCTGAGCTGGTTAAACTGTAGTAGGGTCCACATAGATACTAGTCATGCTGGTGTAGTCTATAGCTGAGCTTGTTAAACTGTAGTACGGTCCACATAGATACTAGTCATGCTGGTGTAGTCTATAGCTGAGCTTGTTAAACTGTAGTACGGTCCACATAGATACTAGTCATGCTGGTGTAGTCTATAGCTGAGCTTGTTAAACTGTAGTACGGTCCACATAGATACTAGTCATGCTGGTGGTGATGGTCCCCAGATGAATCATTCTGCTCTTTTTTTATACAATATATATTTTCCTGACTGATTTGATCTTCATGCATTAAAATGCTTTGTATTCATATTTTATAAAATGCTATATTTTAATCTTGTACATTTCCATGAATCATGATGTATGGTGTTGATGAATATTGATTGTCATTCAGAACCATTGATATGTTTTCTCAATTGGTTCTCTGTCTCTATGTATTCTCCTCAGTGGAACAAATCAAAATCAAATCAAATCCAATTTATTTATATAGCCCTTCGTACATCAGCTGATATCTCAAAGTGCTGTACAGAAACCCAGCCTAAAAGCAGGTGTAGAAGCACGGTGGCTAGGAAAAACTCCCTAGAAAAGGCCAAAACCTAGGAAGAAACCTAGAGAGGAACCAGGCTATGTGGGGTGGCCAGTCCTCTTCTGGCTGTGCAGGGTGGAGATTATAACAGAACATGGCCAAGATGTTCAAATGTTCATAAATGACCAGCATGGTCCAATAATAATAAAGCAGAACAGTTGAAACTGGAGCAGCAGCACAGCCAGGTGGACTGGGGACAGCAAGGAGTCATCATGTCAGGTAGTCCTGAGGCATGGTCCTAGGGCTCATGTCCTCCGAGAGAGAGAAAGAAAGAGAGAAAGAGAGAATTAGAGAGAGCACACTTAAATTCACACAGGACATCGAATAGGACAGGAGAAGTACTCCAGATATAACAAACTGACCCTAGCCCCCCGACACATAAACTACTGCAGCATAAATACTGGAGGCTGAGACAGGAGGGGTCAGGAGACACTGTGGCCCCATCCGAGGACACCCCCGGACAGGGCCAAACAGGAAGGAAGCCTGCTATTATCTGTCAATACTATGTATGTATGGAGGGGGAATCCTGCTATTATCTGTCTATACATGTATGTATGTAGGGGGAAGCCTGCTATTATCTGTTTAAACAATGCTACTTAATATAATGTTTACATACCCTACATTACTCATCTCTTATGTATATATATACTGTACTCTATATCATCTATTGCATCTTTATGTAATACATGTATCACTAGCCACTTTAAACTATGCCACTTTGTTTACATACCCTACATTACTCATCTCATATGTATATACTGTACTCTATACCATCTACTCCATCTTGCCTATGCCGTTCTGTACCATCACTCATTCATATATCTTTATGTACATATTCTTTATCCCTTTACACTTGTGTGTATAAGGTAGTAGTTTTGGAATTGTTAGGTTAGATTACTCGTTGGTTATTACTGCATTGTCGGAACTAGAAGCACAAGCATTTCGCTACACTCGCATTAACATCTGCTTACCATGTGTATGTGACAAATACATTTGATTTGATTTGATTTGAGCTCGGAAAGCTCTCGCCAGTTCGTACAACGTGTTTTAAACCAGAGCATACTGGACCTATTTTTCTCTCCATATCCCTGAATTCCTACCACAAACTCTGAACCTTTTCATCTGGATCATCACAGCTAGCTAACCACAACCCGGATGAACTACTCCCGGCTAACGTTTCTGTCCCGGAGCTAGCACCAACTAGCCCATGCTAGACCCGTCTCCCGGCTCACTCATGGGCTATAACATCTGAACCCCTTCTACTGCCGGTACACTACCGATCCTCTACGACTGGAATACCGACAATCTGTCCGACGATTCCAACAGGCCCCTCAGATCGCGACGCCAGCTGAAGGCCCATTCTGCTAACCTGCTAGGCCTGCTAGTTACCTAGATCTACTTGGAACCCTACTAACTCCACGACTGGTCTATTGACGTCACCTCACGAAGAGGCAAAAACAGACTTACCCCCATCGCGATGTCCCCCAAAGGCTAACTTGCTAGCCCCGGTCTACTAACTGCTAGCTTGCCTGCCCCGGTCTGCTAACTGCTAGCCCCTGCTAACTGCTTGCTTGCTAACCCGGTCTGCTAACTGCTAGCTTGTTTAGCCCCGGTCTGCTAACTGCTATCTTGTTTAGCCCCAACCTACTAATTGTTAGCATGTTAGCATCGGCCTGCTAGCTGTCTGAATCGCCGTATCCCCAGTCAGCCCAACCACTCACTGGACCCATATGTTCACTTGGCTATGCATGCCTCTCTCTAATATCAATATGCCTTGTCCATTACTGTCCAGGTTAGTGATTACTGTCTTATTTCACTGTAGAGCCTCTAGCCCTGCTCAATATGCCTTAACCAACCATGTTGTTCCACCTCCTACATATGCAATGACATCACCTGGTTTAAACGTCTCTAGAGACTACTTTCTCTCTCATCATTACTCAATGCCTAGGTTTACCTCCAATGTACCCACATCCTACCTTACCTTTGTCTGTACACTATGTCTTGAATCTATGCTATCGTGCCCAGAAATCTGCTCCTTTTACTCTCTGTTCCGAACGTGCTAGACGGCCAATTCTTATAGCATTTAGCCGCACCCTTATCCTACTTCTCCTCTGTTCCTCTGGTGATGTAGAGGTTAATCCTGGCCCTGCAGCGCCTAGCTCCACTCCCACTCCCCAGGTGCTCTCATTTGTTGACTTCTGTAACCGTAAAAGCCTTGGTTTCATGCTAACTCACTGCTTTAGCACACTTTAGTAATGTTTTAGCCGTGTCTGAATCCTGGCTTAGTAAAACCACCAAAAACCCTGAAATCTCCATTGCTCACTATAACATTTTCCGCCAAGATAGAACTGCCAAAGGGGGCGGTGTTGCAATCTACTGCAAAGATAGTAATACAGAACTCTGCAGGCTAAGTCTGTACCCAAACAATTCTAACTTCTACTTATAAAAATTCATCTTTCGAGAAACAAGTCTCTCACTGTTGCCGCTTGCTGTAGACCTCCCTCTGCCCCCAGCTGTGCCCTCGATACCATATGTGAATTGATTGCCCCCCATCTATCTTCTGAGCTCATGCTACTAGGTGACCTAAACTGGGACATGCTTAACACCCCGGCCATCCTACAATCCAAGCTTGATGCCCTCAATTTCACACAAATGATCAATGAACCTACCAAGTTCAACTCCAAATCCATAAACACGGGCACCCTCATAGATGTCATCCTAACTAACTCACCCTCCAAATACATCTCTGCTGTTTTCAATCAAGATCTCAGCGATCACTGCCTCATTGCCTGCATCCGTAATGGGTCTGCGTCCAAACGACTACCCCTCATCACTGTCAAACGCTCCCTAAAACATTTCTGCGAGCAGGCCTTTCTAATCGACCTGGCCGGGGTATCCTGGAATGACATTGACCTCATCCCGTCAGTAGATGATGCCTGGCTATTCTTTAAAAGTGCCTTCCTCGCCATCTTAAATAAGCATGCCCCATTCAAAAAATGTAGAACTAGGAATAGATATAGTCCTTGGTTCACCCCAGACCTGTCTGCCCTCGACCAGCACAAAAATATCCTGGGGGTTCTGCATTAGCATCAAACAGCCCCCGTGATATGCAACGTTTCAGGGAAGTTAGGAAAAAATATACACAGGCAGTTAGGAAAGCTAAGGCTAGCTTTTTCAAACAGAAATTTGCATCCTGTAGTACTAACTCAAAACATTTCTGGGACACTGTCCATGGAGAATAAGAGCACCTCTTCCCAGCTGCCCACTGCTCTGAGGCTAGGAAACATTGTCACCACTGATAAATCCACTATAATTGAGAATTTCAATAAGCATTTGTCTACGGCTGGCCATGCTTTCCACCTGGCTACCCCTGCCCGGCACCCTCCACAGCAACCTGCAAAAGCCCCCACCATTTCTACTTTCTCCAAATCCAGATAGCTGATGTTCTGAAAGAGCTGCAAAATCTGGATCCCTACAAATCAGCCGGGCTAGACAATCTGGACCCTCTCTTTCTAAAATGATTTGCCGAAATTGTTGCAACCCCTATTCCTAGCCTGTTAAACCTCTCTTTCGTATCGTCTTAGATTCCCAAAGATTGGAAAGCTACCGCGGTCATCCCCCTCTTCAAAGGGGGAGACCCTCTAGACCCAAACTGCTACAGACCTATATCTATTCTACCTTGCCTTTCTAAGGTCTTCGAAAGCCAAATTAACAAACAGATTACCGACCATTTCGAATCCCACTGTAACTTCTCCGCTATGCAATCTGATTTCAGAGCTGGTCATGGGTGCACCTCAGCCACGCTCAAGGTCCTAAACGACATTACTGTGCAGCTTTATTCATCGACCTGGCCAAGGCTTTTGACTCTGTCAATCACCACATTCTTATTGGCAGACTCGGCAGCCTTGGTTTCTCAAATGATTGCCTCGTCTGGTTTACCAACTACTTCTCTGATAGAGTTCAGTGGGTCAAATCGGAGGGCCTGTTGTCCGGACCCCTGGCAGTCTCTATGGGGGTGCCACAGGGTTCAATCCTTTGGCCGACTCTCTTCTCTGTAAACATCAATGATGTTGCTCTTGCTGCTGGTGATTCTCTGATCCACCTCTACGCAGACGACACCATTCTGTATACTTCTGGCCCCTCTTTGGACACTGTGTTAACTAACCTCCAGACGAGCTTCAATGCCATACAACTCTCCTTCCGTGGCCTCCAACTGCTCTTAAATGCAAGTAAAACTAAATGCATGCTATTCAATCGATCACTGCCCGCACCTGCTCACCCGTCCGGCATCACTACTCTGGATGGCTCTGACTTAGAATATGTGGACAACTACAAATACCTAGGTGTCTGGTTAGACTGTAAACTCTCCTTCCAGACTCACATTAAGCATCTCCAATCCAAAATTAAATCTAGAATTGGCTTCCTATATTGCAACAAAGCTGTAACGAACCTCCGAGGAGGAGTAGGAAGGATCGGACCAATATGCAGCGTGGTAAGTATTCGTCATATGTATTTAATGAACACAGAACACAAGCGAATAAAGAAAAAACGAAACAGTCCCGAATGGTGAAAAAACACAGAAACAGAAAATAACCACCAACAAAAAAGAAAACAGGCCACCTAAGTATGGTTCTCAATCAGAGACAACGATTGACAGCTGCCTCTGATTTGGAACCATACTAGACCAAAAGCAGAAATACAAAACATAGAACAAAAACATTGAATGCCCACCCCAACTCACGCCCTGAAAACTAACACAGAGACATCACGCCCTGACCAACCTAAAATAGAGACATAAAAAATGGAACTAAAATCAGGTGTCTGGGACAAACTCATCCTTCACTCATGCTGCCAAACATACCCTCGTAAAACTGACTATCCTACCGATCCTCGACTATCCTACCGATCCTCGACTTCGGTGATGTCATCTATAAAATTGCCTCCAACACTCTACTCAACAAAGTGGATGCAGTCTATCACAGTGCCATCCGTTTTGTCACCAAAGCCCCATACTCTATCCACCATTGCGACCTGTACACTCTCGTTGGTTGGCCCTCGCTTCATACTCATCGCCAAACCCACTGGCTACAGGTTATCTACAAGTCTTTGCTAGGTAAAGCCCCACCTTATCTCAGCTCACTGGTCACCATAGCAGCACCCACTCGTAGCACGCTCTCCAGCAGGTATATCTCACTGGTCACCCCCAAAGCCAATTCCTCCTTTGGTCGTCTTTCCTTACAGTTCTCTGCTGCCAATGACTGGAACGAACTGCAAAAATCTCTGAAGCTGGAGACTCATATCTCCCTGACTAGCTTTAAGCACCAGCTGTCAGAGCAGCTCACAGATCACTGCACCTGTACATAGCCCATCTGTAAACAGCCCATCTATCTACCTACCTCATCCACATACAGTATTTATTTATTTATCTTACTCCTTTGCACCCCAGTATCTCTACTTGCACATTCATCTTCTGCACATCTACCATTCCAGTGTTTTAATGAATATATTGTAATTACTTCGCCACCATGGCCTGTTTATTGCCTTAATTCCCTTATCTTACCTCATTTGCACTCACTGTATATAGACTTTTTGTTTTCTTTTTTTCTACTGTATTATTTACTATGTTTTGTTTATTCCATGTGTAACTCTGTGTTGTTGTATGTGTTGAATTTCCATTGCTTATATTGGCCAGGTCGCAGTTGCAAATGAGAACTTGTTCTCAGCTAGCCTACCTGGCCGCGGGGCCAGACTGATTACCAGGACGTGTGCTCCAGGCATGTGCTGACCAACTAGCAGGTGTCTTCACTGACATTTTCAACATGTCCCTGATTGAGTCTATAATACCAACATGTTTCAAGCAGACCACCATTGTCCCTGTGCCCAAGATCACTAAGGTAACCTGCTTAAATGACTACAGATTCGTAGCACTCACGTCCATAGCCATGAAGTGCTTTGAAAGGCTGGTAATGGCTCACATCAACACCATTATCCCAGAAAACCTAGACCCACTCCAATTTGCATCACACCCAAACAGATCCACAGATGACGCAATCTCTATTGCACTCCACACTGCCCTTTCCCACCTGGACAAAAGGAATATCTACATGAGAATGCTATTCATTGACTACAGCTCAGCATTCAACACCATAGTGCCCTCAAAGCTCATCACTAAGCTAAGGATCCTGGGACTAAACACCTCCCTCTGCAACTGGATCCTGGACATCCTGACAGGCCGCTCCCAGGTGGTGAGGGTAGGCAGCATCACATTTGCCACTCTGATCCTCAACACTGGAGCCCCTCAGGGGTGCGTGCTCAGTCTCCTCCTGTACTCCCTGTTCATCCACGACTGCATTGCCAGGCACGACTCCAACACCATAATTAAGTTTGCAGACAAAACAACAGTGGTAGGTCTGATTATCGACAACGACGAGACAGCCTATAGGGAGGAAGTCAGACACCTGGCAGTGTGGTGTCAGAATAAAACCTATCCCTCAACGTAACCAAGACAAAGGAGATGATTGTGGACTACAGGAAAAGGAGGACCGAGCACGCCCCCATTCTCATCAACGGGGCTGTACTGGAGCAGGTTGAGAGCTACAAGTTCCTTGGTGTCACCAACAAATTAGAATGGTCCAAACACACCAAGATAGTCGTGAAGAGGGCACGATAAAACCTATTCCCTCTCAGGAAACTAAAAAATGTTGGCATGGGTCCTCAGATCCTCAAAAGGTTCTTGAGCTGCAACATTGAGAGCATCCTGACCGGATGTATCACTGCCTAGTACGGCAAATGCTCGTCCTCCTACAGCAAGACACGACAGAGGGTGATGCGTACGGCCCTGTACACCACTGGGGCTAAGCTGCCTGCCATCCAGGACCTATATAATAGGCGGTGTCAGAGGAAAACCCATAAAATTGTCAGAGACTCCAGTCACCCAAGTTATAGACTGTTTTCTCTGCTATCGCAAGGCAAGCGGTACCGGAGAGCCAAGTCTGGGACCAAAAGGCTCCTCAACTGCTTCTACCCCAAGCCATTAGACTGCTGAACAATTCATAAAATTACCATCAGACAATTTACAATGACCCCTCCTCTTGTACACTGCTTTTACTCACTGTTTATTATCTATGCATAGTCACTTCACCTCAACTAGCTTAAGGGCTTGTAAGTAAGCATTTCACGGTAAGGTCTACACTGTTGCTTAAGGGCTTGTAAGTAAGCATTTCACAGTAAAGTCTACACTGTTTGTTAAGGACTTGTAAGTAAGCATTTCACGGTAAGGTCTACACTTGTTGTATTCAGCATTTCACGGTAAGGTCTACACTTGTTGTATTCAGCATTTCACGGTAAGGTCTACACTTGTTGTATTCAGCATTTCACGGTAAGGTCTACACTTGTTGTATTCAACATTTCACGGTAAAGTCTACACTTGATGTATTCGGCGCATGTGGCAAATAACGTTTGATTTAATTTGATTAGAAACAGACCTGCATTCAAATACCATTTAAAATAATTGATTGAGTTTGCTTGTTGTAACATAACCAATAGAAAATTCCTACAATTACAAACAAATCCCTCCCACCTGGAGGACTAAAGGAATTGCTCAAAATATTTGTAAGATTTAAAATATACTGAACAAAAACATGAACATAAATGCAACATGCAACAATTTCAACGATTTTACTAAGTTACAGATCATTTAAGGAAATTAGTCCATTTAAATAAATGAATTAGGCCCTAATCTATGGATTTCACAGTACTGGGAAGGAGCGCAGCCATGGGTGGGCCTGCGAGGCCATAAGCTCACCTAATTGGGAGCCAGGCTCAGCCAATCAGGTTGTGTTTTTTCCCCCATAAAAGGGCTTTATTACAGCTGTCCGGGTAGCGGGTCTCAGACGATCCCGCAGGTGAAGAAGCCGGAAGTGGAGGTCCTGGGTTGCTGTGGTTACACACGGTCTCCGGATGTGAGGCTGGTTGGACGTACTGCCAAATTCTCTAAAACAACGTTGAAGGCGGCTTATGGTAGAGAAATTACCTTAAGTTCTCTGGCAACAGCTCTGGTGGACATTCCTGAAGTCAGCATGCCGATTGCATGCCCCCTTAAAACTTAAGACATCAGTGGCATTGCGTTGTGACAAAACTTTACATTTTAGAGTGGCCTTCTATCATCCCATCATCACAAAGTGCACCTGTTTAGTGATCAGCCTGTTTAATAAGCTTCTTGATTTTCCACACCTATCAGGTGCCTGGATTATTTTAGCAAGGGAGAAATGTTCCGTAACAGGGATGGAAACACATTTGATCACACAATGAGAGAAAAAAAGTTTTTGTGTGTATTCAAACATTTTGGGATCTTTTATTTCAGCTCATGAAACATGGGACCAGTTTACATGTTGCATTTATATTTTTGTTCAGTGTAGTATATGAATCCAGGGGCGAATTCGTTAGGGCACACTGTAGCAACAGATTTTGCAACAGAAACAAACTTTTATTTTAAGTTCAGTTAGTCCCTCCCTGTTTCAGTTCATTTTCTTCAGTTTGGTGCCTAGTGAATATGACTCAGGTCTCTGTGGAAACATTAACGTACATTCACCTTTGATATTTACTTCTCACTTTCCCTTTCAGGTCCATAGTGTTTTACTGCCCCCTGCTGGAGACTGGAGCACACTGCGGTCCCTGGTTTTCTTTGTGCTGCTGGAAGATGAGGCCTTCATCACCTGTTGTGATGGGTCCAACAAATATCCCCCGGTGAAGGCAGGGTCCCATCTCATCCAACACTTCATTGACTCTTATAGGCGAGAGGAAGAATTTCCCACGATAAACTATGGAACTGTACATTTCATGGTGACTTTTAATACAGGTTTACTTTGTTACCAGAATACTTTCTTGAATGTAAATGTTTATTTTTTGTGTAATTATTATTTATTTCACTTTTTTTTAACCTCTCTCCTCTTTCACATCCCTCTATCATCACTCCATGGGGGCGTCCCAAAATCTCTCCTTCACTACTCCTCACAAATGTAAAAGCATTGGATTGGTGTTGGTAGAGGGAGTATACATATACCAGTCATGTACTTTAAACTCCATGAAGGGAAGTGGACAAGTTCACACTTAAACAGAAAGGAAAAATCATTGGGACACACCCCATGTGTACTGATAACTACTAGTAAAGCCCAGTATGGACTATCAATACAGATACTGTGTGTAGAACCATAGTAAAGCCCAGTATGGACTATCAATACAGATACTGTGTGTAGAACCATAGTAAAGCCCAGTATGGACTATCAATACAGATACTGTGTGTAGAACCACAGTAAAGCCCAGTATGGACTATCAATACAGATACTGCATGTAGAACCATAGTAAAGCCCAGTATGGACTATCAATACAGATACTGTATGTAGAACCATAGTAAAGCCCAGTATGGACTATCAATACAGATACTGTGTGTAGAACCATAGTAAAGCCCAGTATAGACTATCAATACAGATACTGCATGTAGAACCATAGCAAAGCCCAGTATGGACTATCAATACAGATGCTGCATGTAGAACCAGAGTAAAGCCCAGTATGGACTATCAATACAGATACTGCATGTAGAACCAGAGTAAAGCCCAGGATGGACTATCAATACAAAGTGACCCAGGCCCAGTTCAATGAGAGGATGTCTTAACAGAACTGGGGGATGACAGCAATGAAATGGGTGGGTGGAGATCTAATATTTTTTTTTGAGACAAAACACTAAAGCATGATATTGTAATACATCTACACACTATTCCCTATGTAGAACACTACTTTATACCTGGTCAGAAGCATCGTAGTGCACTTCGTAGGAACCATTTGGAACAGAGGCAGTATTTCCCCTGATTATCTTTCTCTTCCTCATCTGGTTTCTTTAACAGCCCTTCACTCCTCCCCTCTTCCTCCCCTCCTCCCTTTTCATTCTATTCTATCAGCCACACCACTAGCTCACATCCACACAATCCATTTAGAAGTTAAAGACACACCTTGGAATAAATAACAAAGGAAAACTATTACTAGATGAAGTTTAGTGTTGTATTTTTTATTTCCCATCACCATAAATCATATTTAATCACTGAACAGTAGCAGACCTAACTTCATCTGTTCCTGACTCTGGATCGTGGATTAAAAAGACCATCAATCTCCAATGATATTAAAGAACTATTCTGAACATAAACTGAGTGGCAAGTCAAGATATCTGCTAGTTTTATTGTTTGGTCAATACCACCACCTGCTGGACAGGTTTAATGTTGCTTCACTGAGCAGAATCGGAGGATGACAGATGCCAAATTTAGAGTCAGTTTCCTGGACATCAACATTGAACATTCTTTTTAGACCTACTCTGTGTCTGGGAAACTAGTCCATATAGTTTAGTTACTATCTGTTCCACTGAGGAAAAATACATAGAGACAGAGAACCAAACGAGAAAACATATCAATGGTTCTGAATGACAACCAATATACATCAACACCATGCATCATGATTCATGGAAATGTACAAGATTAAAACATAGCATTTCATTAAATATTATTACAAAGCATTTTAAATGGAGGAAATATCTAAAGATCAATTCAGTCAGAAAAACTGAATTGGAAAGAAAAACATCAGAATGAATCATCACATCTGAGGATGTTCACCACCAGCATGACTAGTATCTATGTGGACCCTACTACAGTTTAACCAGCTCAGCTATAGACTACACCAGCATGACTAGTATCTATGTGGACCCTTCTACAGTTTAACCAGCTCAGCTATAGACTACACCAGCATGACTAGTATCTATGTGGACCCTTCTACAGTTTAACCAGCTCAGCTATAGACTACACCAGCATGACTAGTATCTATGTGGACCCTTCTACAGGATAACCAGCTCAGCTATAGACTACACCAGCATGACTAGTATCTATGTGGACCCTTCTACAGTATAACCAGCTCAGCTATAGACTACACCAGCATGACTAGTATCTATGTGGACCCTTCTACAGGATAACCAGCTCAGCTATAGACTATAAAGGGTCCACATCAATGATGGTATCTGCTGGTGTAGTTTTGGTTATTATCTATGTGGACCCTACTACAGTTTAACCAGCTCATCTATAGACTACACCAGCATGACTAGTATCTATGTGGACCCTACTACAGTTTAACCAGATCAGCTATAGACTACACCAGCATGACTAGTATCTATGTGGACCCTACTACAGTTTAACCAGCTCAGCTATAGACCACACCAGCATGACTAGTATCTATGTGGACCCTACTACAGTTTAACCAGCTCAGCTATAGACTACACCAGCATGACTAGTATCTATGTGGACCCTACTACAGTTTAACCAGCTCAGCTATAGACTACACCAGCACGACTAGTATCTATGTGGACCCTACTACAGTTTAACCAGATCAGCTACAGACTATACCAGCATGACTAGTATCTATGTGGACCCTACTACAGTTTAACCAGCTCAGCTATAGACTACACCAGCATGACTAGTATCTATGTGGACCCTACTACAGTTGAACCAGATCAGCTATAGACTACACCAGCATGACTAGTATCTATGTGGACCCTACTACAGTTTAACCAGCTCAGCTATAGACTACACCAGCATGACTAGTATCTATGTGGACCCTACTACAGTTTAACCAGCTCAGCTATAGACTACACCAGCATGACTAGTATCTATGTGGACCCTACTACAGTTTAACCAGCTCAGCTATAGACTACACCAGCATGACTAGTATCTATGTGGACCATACTACAGTTTAACCAGATCAGCTATAGACTACACCAGCATGACTAGTATCTATGTGGACCCTACTACAGTTTAACCAGCTCAGCTATAGACTACACCAGCATGACTAGTATCTATGTGGACCCTACTACAGTTTAACCAGCTCAGCTATAGACTACACCAGCATGACTAGTATCTATGTGGACCCTCCTACAGTTTAACCAGCTCAGCTATAGACTACACCAGCATGACTAGTATCTATGTGGACCCTCCTACAGTTTAACCAGCTCAGCTATAGACTACACCAGCATGACTAGTATCTATGTGGACCCTACTACAGTTTAACCAGATCAGCTATAGACTACACCAGCATGACTAGTATCTATGTGGACCCTACTACAGTTTAACCAGCTCAGCTACAGACTACACCAGCATGACTAGTATCTATGTGGACCCTACTACAATTTAACCAGCTCAGCTATAGACTACACCAGCATGACTAGTATCTATGTGGACCCTACTACAGTTTAACCAGCTCAGCAGTACCACAGAGATGAAACCCAGGATAGAGGGGCTGAGTGAATGTGGTTTGGACTCTGTGGAGGAGGGTCATTGTGTCAGAGACACTGTAGAAGGACAGAGTACCTGCCTTGTGATCCAGGTACACTCCTACTCTGGAGGACTGAGGGCCAGATAGTTTAGTCTCAACATTATTGTGTCTGAACCAATAACCACCTCTATAGTATTGTAAACTCCAGGACTTGTCATTGTATCCAAATATATTATCTGTTTCTGTTCTGCTGATGTCTTTATATGAGACTGCTGTAATAACATAACTACTCCACTTCACCTCCCAGTAACAGCGTCCAGACAGACCCTCTCTACACAGAACCTGGTACTGGTTGGTGAATCTGTCTGGATGATCAGGGTATGGTTGGACTCGGCCTGTATAGGTCACCTTCCTGTTCCCTTCAGACAGAGAGAGATCTGTGTGTGCTGTGTTTGGGTCCAGTGTGAGCTGACAGGAATCTGGGAGAAGAGCAGAGCAGAGACCAATGAGGGGAGTTAAGTTAAGTCAGATACTGTATCTACCCTGTCTTTGATTAGAGCACAGCAGCAATCAAATCAGAGAAATATGAGGAGTCAGATAGATACCCAGTCTTTGATTTAGATCTACTATTGCTATATATTTCTAGAGGGATTGTTCGGAGTGTCAGTAAAAAGAGACTGTTAGTTACGTCACAAAAAGAGACTCACATTGTAACAACTGTTCTCTGGTCTTGGGCTCTGGAGGCAGTACAACATCCACTATCTTCACTACAGACACAGAAACACATTGACAGAGAGAAGGAATGTTATCATCATACCATATTCCACATGTATATGACTAGTAGGGAACTTTCAATGGTTGATGTTCTTATTATTTTCAACACACCTGTAGTGGAGATCTTGGTCCATTCTCCTTTAAGGAAGTCTTCTAGTTTCTCTCTCAGTTCAGACACAGTCTTACTCACATCTCTAAAGTACTGAAGAGGACGGACAACGATGCTGGGTAAGTCTGACGATACACTGATACTGGAGACAGACTGATAACTCTGGAGACAGAGAGAGAGGGACAGAGAGCGAGAGGAACAGAGAGAGGGACGGATAGAAAGATGGACGGACAGAGAGGGGGAGAGAGGGACGGGGGGAGAGAGGGATGGGGGGAGGGTGGAGGGACGACAGAGGAGGGGACAACATAATGATTGAGATGAATAGTTTCACATGAAGTTAATTTCATATCACATGTAACAAGGCAGTTTAGTTACCTGGAGGAAATGGATGTGATCCTCTATGTGTGAGAGCTGCTCCAGCTCAGTGCTTCTCTTCCTCAGCTCAGCTATCTCCTGCTTCAGTTGCTCCAGGAGTCCTTCAGCTTTACTCACTTGAGCCTTCTCTTGGGCTCTGATCAGCTCCTTCACCTCATAGCTCCTTTTCTCAATGTATTGGATCAGCTCAGTAAAGATCTGATCACTGTCCTCCACTGCTGACTGTGCAGAGTGCTGTTGAGAGAGAGAGAGGTACTGTAGCCTCAGAACCACTTTGATTCAGAACACTGCCACCCTGCTCTCCAGGTCCTGCAAGTGTTCTGCCTTGCAATAATAAAATAACTAATCACAAAAAAAAGTGCAAAATGCTTGGAGAGTATTTTGATTATTTTGTTACTATAATGGTATTTACTAACACATTATTACTAAAATAGTTTGTTCTAGGCTACCCTAGAATTAGGGTTCAGGCTAAAATAGTTTATATGTGGGGTTAGCGTTTCTGTATAGCAGTTTGTGACATCTGCTGATGTAAAAAGGGCTTTATAAATACATTTGATTGATTTGATTGTTAGGTTTAGGATATTTAAAGAGAAACTGTATGGGTTTATAGCTCTCTTGCTCCTCCCTGTGGCCTTCTGTGGGTACTACATACCTCATTCACTACACTTGATAGGCTCATAATCTGAGGGAGCAACTGCGTCAGAGCTACAAATCAATGAGCTACACCAGGGGTTCTTAAACTTTTTCAACCTGGGACCCAAATGAGAAATTCTGTGTTTTCCTGGGACCCAAGCTGAGGAACGTATGCAAATATACGTAAATATTGGTACATTTCATTGCCCTTATGCCTAAAACAAATGCAATATAGACAAACAAATAACAATTCAATTAAAATAGCTATTCATGTTTATTTTCCCCCATTTAAAACTGACATATCTGTCTTGGTTGGAACTGTTGCTGTTAAAATTCAATAAATAATTTTCATTCTGAACTGGAACAAATTGATTTATCACATCACACAGATGCATAACAGAACAGATATGCAGGCTTTTTGATAGTGCTAAGTAACTAAGTAACAGTACAGATGAAAATTATCAGGCCTACTGTACATCTTACTGTAGAAATTATTGTTGATAACAAGTCTAGTTCGGAGCTGCTGCTGTTAAAATAGCAGTCATAGTTTTAATTCTGAACTGGAATAAACTGATTGATCCAGGCCGTATCACATCCGGACGTGATCGGGAGTCCCATAGGGCGGCGCACAATTATCCCAGCGTCGTCCAGGTTTGGCCGGGGTAGGCAGTCAATGTAAATAAGAATTTGTTCTTAACTTACTTGCCTTGTTAAATAAAAGGTTCAATTTAAATAAAAAAAATATTTCAAAAAACAATCACACGGATGTAGACCAGAAAACACACAGTCCTAATGAGAGGTATGTGGCTGGTTGATGTTTTCAACAAGCATGTCTGTTCTGGGATCAGTTTGACAGTGCAACACTGCTCAGCATTGAGACTGTTTCTGTACTGTTTAAAAAGTAATCCAGAGTTGAGAATCCTGAATGACAGAGGTATGTGGTGCTAAACTGGACCAGGACATCTACTGCTTTCTCAGTTAGACAGGAGACCACTTCCTGCTGTAGATGAGCAACCCAGAACTGTGTGTGTTCTCAGTTAGGCAGGAGACCACTTCCTGCTGTAGATGAGCATCCCAGAACTGTGTGTGTTCTCAGTTAGGCAGGAGACCACTTCCTGCTGGAGATGACCAACCCAGAACTGTGTGTGTGTGTGTGTTTGGCTCAAAAAGTATCTCACTTTAATCAGTTTATCCCAGTTCAGAATAAAAATTATGACTTGTAATTTAACAGCAACGGTTCCAACCTAGACTTGTTTTCAACAATAATTTCTACAGTAAGATGTACATTAGACCTGATCATTTTTCATCTTCACCTGTACTGCTACTTAGGGTTGCACTCTCAGTAGCTAGCTAGCTTGCTTTGGCTAACGTTAGCTATAATCTGTGTACAAGGCCAGGGGATCGTTTTAAAGAGAAACTCACATCTACTACTGTGAGATAGTATTATTTCTTCTTATCATCACCTGTTATAAAATGACAATGCCTTGCTAGCAGACTTACTTCTCCACTGTGGAAGCACTGTTTCCTGAAGCATTCTGCCCTGTTCTAAAATAATTCCCTGAGTTTACCGTCATGCTGTGGATGTTTGGTCAGGACGTGTCGTTATATGAATTTGTTCATTTTGATTGACTCATTAATAACAAAGTACTTCCCCTCACAAAACACATTGAGGGATCTCCTCGTTATTTCTCACAGTTTGTATGGTTAGGTTAACGCGGGCTGGTCTCATTGATAACAACAGTGAAGCTGACATTGTGACACAGAACAATGGACTGGGAATAGAACTTTCAGAAGGTGAGTTGGTGTCACAGTTTTCAACACAACTAATAGGAGCTGGCAGGGCGAAAGGGGACCTTTTCGTGATTACTTCAAAACTACGGCAAACAGCTGGGAGATATGGTAATATTATATAACTGGGCTCCTTGGCGAATGCAATGAACTAGTTTTATCAGGAATTGTTGTTAAAAATGTCCAGCCTAGTCCTAGTCCCCGCTGGTAGCGCTTGTCTGCCCGAAACAAACCCTGTGTACCACCCCTCCCCCTGTTTTACTTTGAATCTTGTTAAGAAATAAACACTTGCCAATGAAAAGAGACACTTATCCGAGAGAACGAAACGAAAACCACTTGTAAATTTACCAAAACTAACCAACTCTTTACGGATCTGTTTGTACGTAATGTAACGACGGTTTATAAGCGTGGATATCGACTCTGCCGCACGGCATGCTTTTGCGGCACAGTCGATAGCGCGCTGGACATTGGGCTTGAAGGTCGAGGGTTCGAGGCCTGCTCCCTGCCAGTTCCATTACAGTAAGAAACGGAGGCAGATTAGCCAGCACTGCTCTTATCGAAACCAACACACTCCTCACAAAAATCCCACTGGTAACTAGCAGGGCAACAAGACTCACCTTTTTCATTACCACAACCACCTCCTTGTTCATTCTGGAAACAGAGTGTATATGTTCCGCTCCCACTTGCCCGACTAGCATCACCACACTGGATGGTTCCGACCTTGAATATGTGGACACCTATAAGTACCTAGGTGTCTGGCTAGACTGCAAACTCTCCTTCCAGACCCATATCAAACATCTCCAATTGAAAATCAAATCAAATCAACAACCAAACGAAAATAGAATAGTAACCCTCCTCACGAACCACAAAACCCCCACACGACCAACGTTAAAGGTGCATGGTGCAACCTACAATGCAAACTATTACAGACTATGAAGGGAAGCACAGCCGTGAGCTTCCCAGTGACACGAGCCTACCAGACGAGCTAAATCACTTCTATGCTTGCTTCGAGGCAAGCAACACTGAGGCATGCATGAGAGCACCAGCTGTTCCGGACGACTGTGTGATCACGCTGTCTGTAGCCGACGTGAGTAAGACCTTTTAACAAGTCAACATACACAAGGCTGCGGGGCCAGATGGATTACCAGGACGTGTGCTCTGGACAAGGCAGGTGTCTTCACTGACATTTTCAACATGTCCCTGATTGAGTCTGTAATACCAACATGTTTCAAGCAGACCACCATAGTCCCTGTGCCCAAGAACACAAAGGCAACCTGCATAAATGACTACAGATCCGCAGCACTCACGTCCGTAGCCATGAAGTGCTTTGAAAGGCTGGTAACGGCTCACATCAACACCATTATCCCAGAAAACCTAGACCCACTCCAATTTGCATACCGCACAAACAGATCCACAGATGATGAAATCTCTATTGAACTCCACACTGCCCTTTCCCACCTGGACAAAAGGAACACCTATGTGAGAATGCTATTCATTGACTACAGCTCAGCGTTCAATACCATAGTACCCTCAAAGCTCATCACTAAGCTAAGAAACCTGGGACTAAACACCTCCTTCTGCAACTGGGATCCTGGACATCCTGACGGGCCGCCCACAGGTGGTGAGGGTAGGTAGCAACACATCTGCCATGCTGATCCTAAACACTGGAGCTCCTCAGGGGTGCATGCTCAGTCCCCTCCTGTACTCCCTGTTCACCCACGACTGCATGGCCAGGCACGACTCCAACACCATTATTAAGTTTGCTGACGACACAACAGTGGTAGGCCTGATCACCGACAACGACGAGACAGCATATAGAGCGGAGGTCAGAGACCTGGCCGGGTGGTGCCAGAATAACAACCTATCCCTCAACTTAACCAAGACTAAGGAGATGATTGTGAACTACAGGAAAAGAAGCACCAAGCACGCCCCCATTCTCATCGACGGGGCTGTAGTGGAGCAGGTTGAGAGCTTCAAGTTCCTTGGTGTCCACATCAATAACAAACTAGAATGGTCCAAACACACTAAGACAGTCGTGAAGAGGGCACGACAAAGCCTATTCCCCCTCAGGAAACTAAAAGGATTTGGCATGGGTCCTGAGATCCTCAAAAGGTTCTACAGCTGCAACATCAAGAGCATCCTGACCGGTTGCATGACTGCCTGGTACGGCAATTACTCGGCCTTCGTCCGCAAGGCACTTCAGAGGGTAGTGCGTACGGCCCATTACATCACTGGGGCAAAGTTGCCTGCCATCCAGGACCTCTACACCAGGTGGTGGCAGAGGAAGGCCCTAAAAATTGTCAAAGACCCCAGCCACCCCAGTTTCTCAGACTGTTCTCTCTACTACCAAATGGCAAGCGGTACCAAGTGCCAAGACAAAAAGGCTTCTCAACAGTTTTTACCCCCAAGCCATAAGACTCCTGAACAGGTAACCACATGGTTACCAGGACTATTTGCATTGTGTGCCCCCCGCCAACCCCTACTTTTACGCTACTGCTATTCTCTGTTCGTCATATATGCATAGTCACTTTAACCATACCTACATGTACATTCTACCTCAACAAGCCTGACTAACCAGTGTCTGTATATAGCCTTGCTACTCTTATTTTCAAATGTCTTTTATTTTTTTACTTACCTACACACACACACACACACACACACACACACACACACACACACACACACACACACACACACACACACACACACACACACACACACACACACACACACACACACACACACACACACACACACACACACACACGGTCTACACCTGTTGTATTCGGCGCATGTGACATATAAACTTTGCAAATGTGTATGCCACCACCTACAGTGTTGGGGTGTTTAATCACGGTTTACAACATTTCTAAATCCTCCTACCTACCTCAGAACTTCTGAGAAGATAAAAAACAGCCCTACTAACTTCTAATAAACCCTCCCCCATCCCCAAAATCCCTTTCAATCCCCTCCAACCCCGTCCAACCTCAATGACCCTACACTTCAATCTTTCCCTCTCTTCAACATACTTACAACAATATAACAACACAAGCTCCAACGTTTCATTGACAAATACCCTCCAGACACAAACCATTCACATGCTGCCAACCAGATGTAAGGACCAGTTCAATGTACAAAGTCCTAAACACATTAGAGTAAACACCACCTCTTCCTTCCTAATCTGACCTTTGAATCTTGGTCCACCGACCTTTCTTTGGAGGGCATATAAATGTTGTCCCTTGTGCTCAGAGCCCCATCTCTTCTGCCACACATCTATCAAAATGGCTATGATCTTCTTCTCTGATCTTACATTTGGCCTCACCTCTACCCAGTGGAACATTAATATCAATTGCTGGGATCCAGCAGAATCTCACTACTACACCCAATCTCTCAATTCTCCATATTAACATCGATACCTCCAATAGAAGGTCACTCCTATTAGATAAACCAGATGATAAACTATTCAATATAGACAGAGAATCTGAGCATCCTATAATCCTAACAGGTTGTACGCCCTCCACCCACTGGAGGGCAACTACCAACAGATCAACTGTCAAGCAGTTTCCCTTCATCACTGACTTCTGACCAATCTTTCCTTTTCTCTACCAAGGTTAGATCAACAACAGGATCTGGGAGTAACCATGGAGGAACATCCCCTATCACCACAGAAGGGCCAACCTCCAACTCCCTCAAATCACTCTCATCAGCAAGCTTTCCAACTGTCCAACCAAAACCACTGCCTTGTCTACTAGTATATTCCCAACAGTCATCTAGAACAGTAGCAGTGGGATGCTCAACCTCACAGCCTTTCAACCCAATTAGCTAATGACAACTTATTACGCCGTATATCCAAAGGCATCTCACCTGCCTCCACTAGTAAGACACATACAGATGTTGATTTAAATGCACCAATACATATCCTTAAAGCTGTGTACTGGATTCTGTCCAGCTTCTGAACACAAGTCTGTGCTGCTGTTCCATAAACTATGCATCCGTAATCAACTGTTGTCCTGATCAGAACTCTATAAATATCCATCAATGATTGTCTGTCAGCACCCCATTCATAACCAGAGACCCACACAACCAACTACCATGAAAGTGATGGAACGAGAGAGACAAAGACATGTTACAACACTGTACACAGCCATAATACACTGCTCAAAAAAATAAAGTGAACACTTAAACAACACAATGTAACTCCAAGTCAATCACACTTCTGTGAAATCAAACTGTCCACTTAGGAAGCAACACTGATTGACAATAAATTTCACATGCTGTTGTGCAAATGGAATAGACAACATGTGTAAATTATAGGCAATTAGCAAGACACCCCCAATAAAGGAGTGGTTCTGCAGCTGGTGACCACAGACCACTTCTCAGTTCCTATGCTTCCTGGCTGATGTTTTGGTCACTTTTGAATGCTGGCAGTGCTTTCACTCTAGTGGTAGCATGAGACGGAGTCTACAACCCACACAAGTGGCTCAGGTAGTGCAGCTCATCCAGGATGGCACATCAATACGAAGGTTTTGTAAACATATGTTTCCCATGCCAATATAACCCATTTGACAGAGAGAGAGAGAGCTCCATGTTAATGTATAGGGGACATGAGTCAGTCATGGTTACTCAAGGTTATGTGATGAGGTAGCCATGCCTGCCACATCAAATTCAGCCCTCGGTCCAATAGGGAATGTGCTCTTGGTGTAACGGTCAAGATGTTGGTTTCTCCTGCAGTAGACCTGGGTTCATATCCTGTCAGTTACATTACATAGTCTATTCTCTGAAAGGGGTCCAGACAGCCTGTTCCCAACAGTGGGGTCAGTGGGATTGGAGAAGGGCCCCTCTCCCTCTCTCTGAATGGAGGAGAGAAGTGAAATGGTGTGTCTCCTCTGGTCAACAATACTCACCTTGAAAGACTCCACAGCCTGTTGGAGCTCCTTCAGCTCCTTCTCTCTCTCCTGGAATCTCTGCTGGACCTTCTGCTGACTCCTCCCCAGCTGCCTCTGTGGAGAATCACTCTTCAATGAGCTATCAAGCTTTATTTGTCCAGGAGATCAATAGTATAGTCATGTGACTATACATAGGGCCCGTAGAAGATATGTATTCAAATTGAGGATTTACTGTCTGAAATTATATTATAATGTTATGTGATTCTACTAGATTTTAGTCAACGCCACTCCGACGTTGCTCAATCTAAAATTTAAATATTTCTTAAATGCATTCTTTTACTTTAGATTTGTGTTTATTGCTGTGAATTGTTAGATATTACTGCACTGTTGGAGCTAGGAACACAAGCATTTCACTACACCACCAATAACATCTGCTAAATATGTGTGTGACCAATAACATGACATTTGATTTGATTTGAATTATTATAGTTTTGACAATACACAAATCAGGGGAGCTGATTGGGTGTTTGATAACAAATGATAATGGTGTTGGACTTTAGAAAATGGTGATACATTTGGAGAATCTGGGTTATCATATCTCCCGAGTGGCGCAGTGGTCTATGGCACTGTATCTCAGTGCTAGAAGCATCACTTCAGACCCTGGTTTGATTCCAGGCTGTATCACAACCGGCCGTGATTGGGCGTTCCCTAGGGTGGTGCACAATTGGCCCAGCGTTGTCGGAGTTAGGGTTTGGCCGATAGTAGGTCGTCATCGGGGTTGCAGGTAGCCTAGTGGTTAGAGTGTTGGGACAGTAACCAAACGGTTGCTGGATTGAATCCCCAAGCTAACAGGGTATAAATCTGTTGTTCTTCCCCTGAACAAGGCAGTTAACCAACTGTTGTTCATTGCAGGCCGTCATTGTAAATAAGAATGTGTTTTTAACCAACTTGCTTAGTTATTGAAAGGTAAAACATTTAATTGTATGAAATAATTTGTTTTTAACTGAATTGCCTAGTTAAATAAAGGATAAATAAAAATATATACTCAAGGTTTGTGTTCATATTTGTGCTGCTGTGGATCGATTTAATTTGAATGATCTCATATTCAAACAGTCTTAGTTTATACCTTATCTTTAATTATTTGTTTATCAGACAGTCACCAACAAGTTGTTCTAGTCTTACCTGTTTCTCAGTCCTCTCTGCTGCAGCTGACACTGTATCATGGCCATTATGTTCATCCATTGTACACAGCATACAGATACACTGCTGATCAGTACGACAGTAAACCTCCAGCAGTTTGTCATGATGAGAGCAGATCTTCTCCTGTAGTTGTGTGGTGGCTTTGACCAGCTTGTGCTTCTTGAAAGCAGGGGATTCATAGTGAGGTTGGAGGTGAGTCTCACAGTAAGAGGCCAGACACGCCAGACAGGACATGAGGGCTTTCTGTTTTCTGGTCCCAGTGCAGAAATCACACACCACATCTCCAGGTCCAGCATAGCACAGAGCAGGAGGTGAAGCAGCCTGGAGTCCTGTCTTCTTCAGTTTCTCCACCACTTCAGCCAGCACGATGTTTCTCTTCAGTACAGGCCTTGGGATAAAGGTCTCTCTGCACTGTGGACAGCTGTAGAAACCTTTCAGATCATCCTGATCCCAGCTTTCTTTAATACAGCCCATACAGTAACTGTGTCCACAGGCAGTAGTCACCGGATCCTTCAGTAGATCCAGACAGATGGAGCAACAGAACAGTTCCCGATTCTCTGCCATTTTGGTGCTCTCTCCCGTAGGTTAAGCAATGGCAGTGTCAAAGATGACTTTCTGTTCGGTGTCAAAGATTACTTTCTGTTTCATGGAACTCTACACCAGAGGACAGGGAGTGGCTTCCTACTGGGCTGAGTTTTCAGTATGTAGAGGGGGTGTGGTTTCTTTGATTAGGAAATATAACAGATTGTTGAGTAGTAGGCAGAGATGGTTATTATTTCTGTTACACGCATTTGAAACATGTATTTTAATTACTTCTGAGTATTTTGTCATTTGAATTACACTGGGCAGAACTACACTCCATTGCATGTTTTATTTTTAAAATACTAAATCGTTTTCTTTTCCATTTTTTTATAGTGTTCACATTTTGTGGCTGATATCTGCAATGATATCAGAAGTCTGATAGTACTATGGTGTGATAAGACTGTCTGCTAAATGACAACAATGATATCAGCAGTCTGATAGTACTATGGTGTGTCTGGTAAATGACAACATTGGTATCAACAGTCTGATAGTACTATGGTGTGTCTGCTAAATGACAACATTGGTATCAGCAGTATGATAGTACTATGGTGTGATAAGACTGTCTGGTAAATGACAACATTGGTATCAACAGTCTGATAGTACTATGGTGTGATAAGACTGTCTGGTAAATGACAACAATGATATCAGAAGTATGATAGTACTATGGTGTGATAAGACTGTCTGGTAAATGACAACAATGATATCAGAAGTATGATAGTACTATGGTGTGATAAGACTGTCTGGTAAATGACAACAATGATATCAGAAGTATGATAGTACTACAGTGTGTCTGCTAAATGACAACATTGGTATCAGCAGTCTGATAGTACTATGGTGTGTCTGCTAAATGACAACATTGGTATCAGCAGTATGATAGTACTATGGTATGATCAGTGTATGCTAAATGACAACATTGGTATCAACAGTCTGATAGTACTATGGTGTGATAAGACTGTCTGGTAAATGACAACAATGATATCAGAAGTATGATAGTACTATGGTGTGATAAGACTGTCTGGTAAATGACAACAATGATATCAGAAGTATGATAGTACTACAGTGTGTCTGCTAAATGACAACATTGGTATCAGCAGTCTGATAGTACTATGGTGTGTCTGCTAAATGACAACATTGGTATCAGCAGTATGATAGTACTATGGTATGATCAGTGTATGCTAAATGACAACATTGGTATCAGCAGTATGTGATAAGACTGTCTGCTAAATGAATTAAATATGAATGTACATGTAAAAATGTTGATAAATACTTTGTTGAGGTAAAATGTACTTGATACGATTGTAATATATTGTTGTCTCACCTAGCTGTCGTAAGATATACAGTGCCTTGCGAAAGTATTCGGCCCCCTTGAACTTTGCGACCTTTTGCCACATTTCAGGCTTCAAACATAGAGATATAAAACTGTATTTTTTTGTGAAGAATCAACAACAAGTGGGACACAATCATGAAGTGGAACGACATTTATTGGATATTTCAAACTTTTTTAACAAATCAAAAACTGAAAAATTGGGCGTGCAAAATTATTCAGCCCCTTTACTTTCAGTGCAGCAAACTCTCTCCAGAAGCTCAGTGAGGATCTCTGAATGATCCAATGTTGACCTAAATGACTAATGATGATAAATACAATCCACCTGTGTGTAATCAAGTCTCCGTATAAATGCACCTGCACTGTGATAGTCTCTGAGGTCCGTTAAAAGCGCAGAGAGCATCATGAAGAACAAGGAACACACCAGGCAGGTCCGAGATACTGTTGTGAAGAAGTTTATAGCCGGATTTGGATACAAAAAGATTTCCCAAGCTTTAAACATCCCAAGGAGCACTGTGCAAGCGATAATATTGAAATGGAAGGAGTATCAGACCACTGCAAATCTACCAAGACCTGGCCGTCCCTCTAAACTTTCAGCTCATACAAGGAGAAGACTGATCAGAGATGCAGCCAAGAGGCCCATGATCACTCTGGATGAACTGCAGAGATCTACAGCTGAGGTGGGAGACTCTGTCCATAGGACAACAATCAGTCGTATATTGCACAAATCTGGCCTTTATGGAAGAGTGGCAAGAAGAAAGCCATGTCTTAAAGATATCCATAAAAAGTGTTGTTTAAAGTTTGCCACAAGCCACCTGGGAGACACACCAAACATGTGGAAGAAGGTGCTCTGGTCAGATGAAACCAAAATTGAACTTTTTGGCAACAATGCAAAACGTTATGTTTGGCGTAAAAGCAACACAGCTCATCACCCTGAACACACCATCCCCACTGTCAAACATGGTGGTGGCAGCATCATGGTTTGGGCCTGCTTTTCTTCAGCAGGGACAGGGAAGATGGTTAAAATTGATGGGAAGATGGATGGAGCCAAATACAGGACCATTCTGGAAGAACACCTGATGGAGTCTGCAAAAGACCTGAGACTGGGACGGAGATTTGTCTTCCAACAAGACAATGATCCAAAACATAAAGCAAAATCTACAATGGAATGGTTAAAAAATAAACATATCCAGGTGTTAGAATGGCCAAGTCAAAGTCCAGACCTGAATCCAATCGAGAATCTGTGGAAAGAACTGAAAACTGCTGTTCACAAATGCTCTCCATCCAACCTCACTGAGCTCGAGCTGTTTTGCAAGGAGGAATGGGAAAAAATGTCAGTCTCTCGATGTGCAAAACTGATAGAGACATACCCCAAGCGACTTACAGCTGTAATCGCAGCAAAGTATTAACTTAAGGGGGCTGAATAATTTTGCATGCCCAATTTTTCAGTTTTTGATTTGTTAAAAAAGTTTGAAATATCCAATAAATGTCGTTCCACTTCATGATTGTGTCCCACTTGTTGTTGATTCTTCACAAAAAATACAGTTTTATATCTTTATGTTTGAAGCCTGAAATGTGGCAAAGGGTCGCAAAGTTCAAGGGGGCCGAATACTTTCGCAAGGCACTATACTAATGCACTAATTGAAAGTCTCTTTGGATAAGAGTGTCTGCTAAATGACTAAAATGTCAATGTAAAATGAATAAATGCAATCATTTCTACCCATCCCTAGTAGTAGAATACTGTCTGTAGGGTGTTTTCAGGGCCTGACCAGGACACTGGAGGCAAAGGACAGGTTTAAATAGGACAATGTCCTGGAGTTTTGTCAAAAATAGATGTTTCACAAAACACTTTCAAAAGGCATAATAAAATACATATCTCTCCTCAGAGCAGAATCCCTGGGCAATCACTTAACAACTCAGTTTAAAGGTTAAAGGGATACTTAGGATTTAGGCAATGAAGCTCTTAAACTACTGACCCAGAGTCAGATGAAGCCCTTAAACTACTGTCCCAGAGTCAGATGAAGCCCTTTATCTACTGACCCAGAGTCAGATAAACGGATGGATACCCTTTTTGTGTCTCTGCATCCAGTATGAAGGAAGTTAGAGGTAATTTTGGGAGACAGTGCCAACTAGTGTTAGAGCATACTACCATATGTAGTTAGAATGTCAATGGACACCCCATGTAGCTAGAATGTCAATGGACACCATATGTAGCTAGAATGTCAATGGACACCATATGTAGCTAGAATGTGGAGTGTTGGAACCAACTGCCATCATTGTGGACAGTATTCTGAACTCTGGAAGCTAGGGTTAGGATGACCCCTACTGGTGTATTAGAGACAGACAAGGGACATTTGAACCAAATTAATGCTTCTTTGTCTTCCCAGCCTTCCTCTCTTCTCTGTTCCAGGCTCTGTGATCTCCTTCCACCTGACACCCAGTCATATCAGAAGCATCTCCCTGCACTTCCTCACCCTGTCCTACGGAGGGGGCTGTTTCCTGGGAGCCCTCATCATCCAGCTGGTCTACCTACTCTCTGGAGGTAAAGACTTCACTAACAGATGCATTTTTTAATTTTTTTAAATTTTTTAAATGTATCCGTTATTTTACCAGGTAAGTTTACTGGGAACACGTTCTCATTTGCAGCAACGACCTGGGGAATAGTTACAGGGGAGAGGAGGGGGATGAATCAGCCAATTGTAAACTGGGGATCATCATTGTAACCATAGCAACTGAAGAGGAACACACATGCATGTTGGAATGGTTGATGGGGGTCTGCCTGCAATATGGTGATTCACTCCTATGGCCACTGATAGAACTGTTCTCCTGTCCAACTACAGGTAACTGGTACCCAAACACACTGCATGAAGGGATTCTGTTCTCCTGTCCAACTACAGGTAACTGGAACCCAAACACCCTGCATGAAGGGAATCTCTTCCCCTTTCCAACTACAGGTAACTGGAACCCAAACACACTGTATGAAGGGAATCTGTTCTCCTGTCCAACTACAGGTAACTGGAACCCAAACACACTGTATGAAGGGAATCTGTTCTCCTGTCCAACTACAGGTAACTGGTACCCAAACACCCAGCATGAAGGGATTCTGTTCTCCTGTCCAATTACAGGTAACTGGAACCCAAACACACAGCATGAAGGGAATCTGGAGCGTTTCTTCTTCTTAGCCATGTTGATGACCATAAACAATCTGGTGTTCTGCTGGATATCTGACAGGTACAGTATGAGAACCTCTCATGTATCAGTATAGTCATTACAGATGAGGCAAAGAACATGAGGAGGACAGAAGACACGAGGAGGACAGAAGACACGAGGAGGACAGAAGACACGAGGAGGACAGAAGACACGAGGAGGACAGAAGACACGAGGAGGACAGGAAGCCATTTTAGTTCTTTCAATCCTGGAATTTAATTGATACAAATTTGAGAATTTCCTTGAACTCGTGAGGTGACCTGAACAAAGTGTCAATATAGTCTGTGTAGATGAGACAGGTGACAGTATTGAGACAGGTGATATTTACATTTACATTTTACATTTAAGTCATTTAGCAGACGCTCTTATCCAGAGCGACTTACAAATTGGACAGGTGACAGTATTTAGACAGGTGACAGTACTGAGACAGGTGACAGTACTGAGACAGGTGACAGTACTGAGACAGGTGACAGTACTGAGACAGGTGGCAGTATTGAGACAGGTGACAGTACTGAGACATGTGACAGTATTTAGACAGGTGACAGTATTGAGACAGGTGACAGTATTGAGACAGATCCACCCAAGCAGTCTCCCCTGTGTCCCAGGTACCTAGAACTGAGTGTGGTGCAGAGTAGCCGAGTAGGAAGCAGCCTTCTGACAGAGAAGCTACTGCAGTAAAAGACCTGCCTGTGATTCTACCACACCATGGAACGCTCCTCCACAACGGTCTCCATAGAAACAGTGTTGTGACCTCTACACACCCTTTGTCCCCTGTAGAGCTGGAGTTCCTCTTGGTTTATTGATGTCTGTACTGTGGATTGTTTTCATTGACAGTCAGTTTTAGACAGTCACTTTAGATGATCGTTCCTTCCTACTGAAATATAATGTGGGAGTGTATTATGTACTGTCTATTAGTCTACATGGATATGATGTGGGAGTGTATTATGTACTGTCTATTAGTCTACAGGGATATGATGTGGGAGTGTATTATGTACTGTCTATTAGTCTACATGTATATGATGTGGGAGTGTATTATGTACTGTCTATTAGTCTACATGAATATGATGTGGGAGTGTATTATGTACTGTCTATTAGTCTACATGGATATGATGTGGGAGTGTATTATGTACTGTCTATTAGTCTACATGGATATGATGTGGGAGTGTATTATGTACTGTCTATTAGTCTACATGGATATGATGTGGGAGTGTATTATGTACTGTCTATTAGTCTACATGTATATGATGTGGGAGTGTATTATGTACTGTCTATTAGTCTACATGGATATGATGTGGGAGTGTATTATGTACTGTTTATTAGTCTACATGGATATGATGTGGGAGTGTATTATGTACTGTCTATTAGTCTACATGGATATGATGTGGGAGTGTATTATGTACTGTCTATTAGTCTACATGTATATGATGTGGGAGTGTATTATGTACTGTCTATTAGTCTACATGTATATGATGTGGGAGTGTATTATGTACTGTCTATTAGTCTACAGGGATATGATGTGGGAGTGTATTATGTACTGTCTATTAGTCTACATGTATATGATGTGGGAGTGTATTATGTACTGTCTATTAGTCTACATGAATATGATGTGGGAGTGTATTATGTACTGTCTATTAGTCTACATGTATATGATGTGGGAGTGTATTATGTACTGTCTATTAGTCTACATGGATATGATGTGGGAGTGTATTATGTACTGTCTATTAGTCTACATGGATATGATGTGGGAGTGTATTATGTACTGTCTATTAGTCTACATGGATATGATGTGGGAGTGTATTATGTACTGTCTATTAGTCTACATGGATATGATGTGGGAGTGTATTATGTACTGTCTATTAGTCTACAGGGATATGATGTGGGAGTGTATTATGTACTGTCTATTAGTCTACATGGATAGAATGTGGGAGTGTATTATGTACTGTCTATTAGTCTACATGGATAGAATGTGGGAGTGTATTTTGTGTCTATTATTCAACATGGATATACTGGTGCATTGATTATTGTAAATAACTGATTAATTGTGTCAATTCAATACTAGAGCATTTCTAATGTCATGATGACTTTTATTTTGAAAATCACATTGATTAACAAGGGCACTTACAAATCTGGGACCAGTCTAATTAGAATGTGCTGTCATGCCATCTGTTTATCAATAGCACTAACTGATCTGGGACCAGGCTAATTAGAATGTGCTGTCATGCCATCTGTTTATCAATAGCACTAACTGATCTGGGACCAGGCTAATTAGAATGTGCTCTCATGCCATCTGTTTATCAATAGCACTAACTGATCTGGGACCAGGCTAATTAGAATGTGCTGTCATGCCATCTGTTTATCAATGGCACTAACTGATCTGGGACCAGGCTAATTAGAATGTGCTGTCATGCCATCTGTTTATCAATAGCACTAACTGATCTGGGACCAGGCTAATTAGAATGTGCTGTCATGCCATCTGTTTATCAATGGCACTAACTGATCTGGGACCAGGCTAATTAGAATGAGCTGTCATGCCATCTGTTTATCAATAGCAATTACTGATCTGGGACCAGGCTAATTAGAATGTGCTGTCTAAACAACGATATTTCTGGTTTATTATCATTGTGCCAAAACCTACAATGGGGGGATAACACTCCTAAGTCCAGGAATGACTGGTACCTAGAAATGTACACTTTGGGCCTTTCCTTTTCCTCCTTTCCTTTTCCAGACAGGTCCTCTCTACCTCCCAGTATCAGACTCCAGACAGGTCCTCTCTACCTCCCAGTAGCAGACTCCAGACAGGTCCTCTCTACCTCCCAGTAGCAGACTCCAGACAGGTCCTCTCTACCTCCCAGTAGCAGACTCCAGACAGGTCCTCTCTACCTCCCAGTAGCAGACTCCAGACAGGTCCTCTCTACCTCCCAGTAGCAGACTCCAGACAGGTCCTCTCTACACAGCACCCCGTCTCCAGTAGGAACATCTCTGGTCAGGAGAGGGCTGAGCTTAATCAGTGGCTGTCACCTTCCTGTTTCCCTCAGACAGGCTGAGTTCTGGATCAGCTGTGTTCAGATCCAACGTCAGCTGGAGGACGTCTGACAGATGGTAAAAGAAAGAACATGTATGTTGTCTTTGAGAGGGTGTTTGAATATCTCTTACAGAGATACAACTCTTCTTTTGTCTTCAGCTCAGTAGACATTTGGAATTCTGTCACTGTTTAAAATCCAATGTAAATGAATATTAAGAGAAGAACGTGTTAGGAGGTTTTCACACTAAAACACAGTACACAATGAGCACAAATAGACAAGTGTTCAGCAATACACCTCAAATAAGTTGATTACATTCCATGATAAATATACCACATATTTTAATAGAGGATAAAAAACACATCTTGAGATCATATGTGTTAACTCCCTACCATTATTCACGTTGTCCAGTTGATTCTTTCAGTTCATTAGGAGAAAACATCATGCTGTCTAAAGGAGAGGTGTGAGATGACAGGCAGGATGAGAGAGGACACAGGCTCAGGAGGAGAAAACATCATTCTGTCTAAAGGAGAGGTGTGAGATGACAGGCAGGATGGGAGAGGACACAGGCTCAGGAGGAGAAAACATCCTGCTGTCTAAAGGAGAGGTGTGAGATGACAGGCAGGATGGGAGAGGACACAGGCTCAGGAGGAGAAAACATCCTGCTGTCTAAAGGAGAGGTGTGAGATGACAGGCAGGATGAGAGAGGACACAGGCTCAGGAGGAGAAAACATCATGCTGTCTAAAGGAGAGGTGTGAGATGACAGGCAGGATGAGAGAGGACACAGGCTCAGGAGGAGAAAACATCATTCTGTCTAAAGGAGAGGTGTGAGATGACAGGCAGGATGGGAGAGGACACAGGCTCAGGAGGAGAAAACATCCTGCTGTCTAAAGGAGAGGTGTGAGATGACAGGCAGGATGGGAGAGGACACAGGCTCAGGAGGAGAAAACATCCTGCTGTCTAAAGGAGAGGTGTGAGATGACAGGCAGGATGGGAGAGGACACAGGCTCAGGAGGAGAAAACATCATTCTGTCTAAAGGAGAGGTGTGAGATGACAGGCAGGATGGGAGAGGACACAGGCTCAGGAGGAGAAAACATCATGCTGTCTAAAGGAGAGGTGTGAGATGACAGGCAGGATGGGAGAGGACACAGGCTCAGGAGGAGAAAACATCATGCTGTCTAAAGGAGAGGTGTGAGATGACAGGCAGGATGGGAGAGGACACCGGCTCAGGAGGAGAAAACATCATTCTGTCTAAAGGAGAGGTGTGAGATGACAGGCAGGATGGGAGAGGACACAGGCTCAGGAGGAGAAAACATCCTGCTGTCTAAAGGAGAGGTGTGAGATGACAGGCAGGATGGGAGAGGACACAGGCTCAGGAGGAGAAAACATCATGCTGTCTAAAGGAGAGGTGTGAGATGACAGGCAGGATGGGAGAGGATACCGGCTCAGGAGGAGAAAACATCATTCTGTCTAAAGGAGAGGTGTGAGATGACAGGCAGGATGGGAGAGGACACAGGCTCAGGAGGAGAAAACATCCTGCTGTCTAAAGGAGAGGTGTGAGATGACAGGCAGGATGGGAGAGGACACAGGCTCAGGAGGAGAAAACATCATTCTGTCTAAAGGAGAGGTGTGAGATGACAGGCAGGATGGGGGAGGACACAGGCTCAGGAGGAGAAAACATCCTGCTGTCTAAAGGAGAGGTGTGAGATGACAGGCAGGATGGGAGAGGACACAGGCTCAGGAGGAGAAAACATCATTCTGTCTAAAGGAGAGGTGTGAGATGACAGGCAGGATGGGAGAGGACACCGGCTCAGGAGGAGAAAACATCATTCTGTCTAAAGGAGAGGTGTGAGATGACAGGCAGGATGGGAGAGGACACCGGCTCAGAAGGAGAAAACATCATTCTGTCTAAAGGAGAGGTGTGAGATGACAGGCAGGATTAGAGAGGACACAGGCTCAGGAGGAGAAAACATCATTCTGTCTAAAGGAGAGGTGTGAGATGACAGGCAGGATGGGAGAGGACACAGTGTTTGTGATGTCAAAGCGTTGACATGTGACCATGTTGTCTTCACCCAAACCAAGGGCTGGATTCCAATCATATCGCAGAAGTATCATGGAAGATCTGCATTAACATGTACAGGTCATCTACAACATATGCAACATTTACCATGAATGTCCAAGAACACTGGAACATTGCCTTTACAGTTAAATCTTTCATGTGGATCTTCCACGATACTTCTGCTGTACAGATTAAATCTCCATTTTTGATAAGTGAGTCCTGACAAGAACATCAGCTAATTAACCAAACGGACGGACAGGCAGACACACACAGACAGACACAGAATCAAATCAAATGTTATTGGTAACATACACATATTTAGCAGATGTTATTGTGGGTGTAGTGAAATGCTTGTGCTCCAAGCTCCAACAGTTAGGACACAGACGGACGGATAGACAGACACACACCACAGTAATATGATCACGGTGACCTCGCAGTAATCAGATCACGGTGACCCCACAGTAATCAGATCACGGTGACCCCACAGTAATCAGATCATGGTGACCCCACAGTAATCAGATCATGGTGACCCCACAGTAATCAGATCACGGTGACCCCACAGTAATCAGATCACGGTGACCCCACAGTAATCAGATCACGGTGACCCCACAGTAATCAGATCACGGTGACCCCACAGTAATCAGATCACAGTGACCCCACAGTAATCAGATCACGGTGATCCCACAGTGACCCCACAGTAATCAGATCACGGTGACCCCACAGTAATCAGATCACGGTGACCCCACAGTAATCAGATCACGGTGACCCCACAGTAATCAGATCACGGTGACCCCACAGTAATCAGATCACGGTGACCCCACAGTAATCAGATCACGGTGACCCCACAGTAATCAGATCATGGTGACCCCACAGTAATCAGATCATGGTGACCCCACAGTCCAGTATGGACTATCAACACAGGTACTGTATGTAGAACCATAGTAAAGCCTAGTATGGACTATCAACACAGGTACTGTATATAGAACCATAGTAAAGTCCAGTATGGACTATCAACACAGGTACTGTATGTAGAACCATAGTAAAGCCCAGTATGGACTATCAATACAGATACTGTATGTAGAACCATAGTAAAGCCCAGGATGGACTGTCAATACAGATACTGTATGTAGAACCATAGTAAAGACCAGTATGGACTATAAATACAGATACTGTATGGAGAACCATAGTAAAGTCCAGTATGGTTCTGCACAAAGTGACCATTTAGAATGAGGCCCAGTTCATTGAGAGGAGGTCTTAACAGAACTGGGAGATGACAGACATGAAGTGGGGGGGTGGAGATCTAATATTTTTTTGTGACAAACACTAAAGCATGATATTGTAATAAATCTACACCCTATTCCCTACGTAGAACACTACTTTAGACCTGGTCAGAAGCACTGTAGTGCACTATGCAGGGAATAGGGAACCATTTGGAACAGAAAAAGTAATTCCTCTTAACATCTTTCTCCTCCTCATCTGGTTTCTTTAACAGCCCTTCACTCCTCCCCTCTTCCTCTCTTTTCATTCTATTCAATCAGCCACACCACTAGCTCACCTCCACACAATCCATTTACAAGTTAAAGACACACCTTGGAATAAATAACAAAGGAAAACTATTACTAGATGAAGTTTAGTGTTGTATTTTTTATTTCCCATCACCATAAATCATATTTAATCACAGAACAGTAGCAGACCTAACTTCATCTGTTCCTGACTCTGGATAGTGGATTAAAAAGACCATCAATCTCCAAAGATATTAAAGTACTATTCTGAACATTACTGATATACTGAGTGGCAAGTCAAGATATCTGCTGGTTATATTGTTTGGTCAATACCACCACATGCTGGACAGGTTTAATGTTGCTTGACTGAGCAGTATGGGAGGATGAAAGAAGCCAAATTTAGAACTGGTTTCCAGGACATCTACATTGAACATACTTTTTGGTCCAGGACTAGGATTAATCTGTGTCTGTCTCATATAGTTTAGTTAATTAGATAGTGATACTACCTGTTCAATGCCACTGAGAAGAATTACAGAGAGACAGAGAACAGAAGACATTTCAATGGTTCTGAATGTCAACCAATATACATCAACACCACACATCATGATTCATGGAAATGTCAAGATTAAAACATTGTATTTGATAAAAATAAATATATTACATTTTAATTCAACTATACAGTCAGACAAATCATTGTACAGAAAAACAGCCTATTATATCTGGGCACCATCACCATCAGTTTAACCAGCTCAGCTATAGACTACACCAGCATGACTAGTATCTATGTGGACCATACTACAGTTTAACCAGCTCAGCTATAGACTACACCAGCATGACTAGTCTCTATGTGGACCCTACTACAGTTTAACCAGCTCAGCTATAGAATACACCAGCATGACTAGTATCTATGTGGACCCTACTACAGTTTAACCAGCTCAGCTATAGACTACACCAGCATGACTAGTATCTATGTGGACCCTACTACAGTTTAACCAGCTCAGCTATAGAATACACCAGCATGACTAGTATCTATGTGGACCCTACTACAGTTTAACCAGCTCAGCTATAGACTACACCAGCATGACAGCACCCTACTACAGTTTAACATGACTACACCAGCATGACTAGTCTCTATGTGGACCCTACTACAGTTTAACCAGCTCAGCTATAGACTACACCAGCATGACTAGTATCTATGTGGACCCTACTACAGTTTAACCAGCTCAGCTATAGACTACCAGCATGACTAGACCCTACTACAGTTTAACCAGCTCAGCTATAGACTACACCAGCATGACTAGTATCTATGTGGACCCTACTACAGTTTAACCAGCTCAGCTATAGACTACACCAGCATGACTAGTATCTATGTGGACCCTACTACAGTTTAACCAGCTCAGCTATAGACTACACCAGCATGACTAGTATCTATGTGGACCCTACTACAGTTTAACCAGCTCAGCTATAGACTACACCAGCATGACTAGTATCTATGTGGACCCTACTACAGTTTAACCAGCTCAGCTAACCACCAGCATGACTAGTATCTATGTGGACCCTACTAAGTTTAACACTCAGCTATAGACAGCATGACTAGTATCTATGACTAGTATCTATGTGGACCCTACTACAGTTTAACCAGCTCAGCTATATACACCAGCATGACTAGTATCTATGCCCTACTACAGTTTAACTACACCAGCATAACTAGTATCTATGTGGACCCTACTACAGTTTAACCAGCTCAGCTATATACTACACCAGCATGACTAGTATCTATGTGGACCATACTACAGTTTAACCAGCTCAGCTATAGACTACACCAGCATGACTAGTATCTATGTGGACCCTACTACAGTTTAACCAGCTCAGCTATAGACTACACCAGCATGACTAGTATCTATGTCCCTACTACAGTCTAACCAGCTCAGCAGTACCATAGACATAAAACCCAGGATAGAGGTACTGAGTGAACGTGGTCTGGACTCTGTGGAGGAGGGTCATTGTGTCAGAGACACTGTAGAAGGACAGAGTACCTGCCTTGTGATCCAGGTACACTCCTACTCTGGAGGACTGAGGGCCTGATACTTTAGTCTCAACATTATTGTGTCTGAAATAATAACTACCACTATAGCACTGTAAACTGTTATTGTCTCCAAATACACCACCTCTTCCTGTTCTGCTGATGTCTTTATATGAGACTGTTGTAATAACACCCCTACCACTCCACTCCACCTCCCAGTAACAGCGTCCAGACAGACCCTCTCTACACAGAACCTGGTAGTTGTTTGTGAATCTGTCTGGATGATCAGGATATGTTTGGACTTGGCCTGTATAGGTCACCTTTCTGTTCCCTTCAGACAGAGAGAGGCGTATGTGTGCTGTGTTTGGGTCCAGTGTGAGCTGACAGGAATCTGGGAGAAGAGCAGAGCAGAGACCAATGAGGGGAGTTAGAACAATAAGTTAAGTTAAGATACTGTATCTACCCTGTCTTTGATTAGAGCAGAGCAGAGATCAGATCAGAGACATATGAGGAGTCAGATAGATACCCAGTCTTTGATTAGATCTAATATTGCTATATATTTCAAGAGGGATTGTTCGGAGTGTCAGTAAAAAGAGACTGTTAGTTACTTCACAATAAAGAGACTCACATTGTTACAACTGTTCTCTGGTCTTGGGCTCTGGAGGCAGTACAACCTCCACTATATTCACTACAGACACACGAACACATTGACAGAGAGAGGGAATGTTATCATCATACCATATTCCACATGTATATGACTAGTAGAGAACTTTCAATGGTCTAAAGTTGATGTTCTTATTATTTTCAACACACCTGTAGTGGAGATCTTGGTCCATTCTCCTTTAAGGAAGTCTTCTAGTTTCTCTCTCAGTTCAGACACAGTCTTACTCACATCTCCAAAGTACTGGAGAGGACGGACAACGATGCTGGGTAAGTCTGAAGATACACTGATACTGGAGAGAGACTGAAAACTCTGGAGAGAGAGAGAGAGAGGGGGGACAGAGACCAAGAGAGAGAGAGAGAAGGGGGGGTGCAGAGACAGAGAGAGAGAGAGAGAGAGAGAGAGAGAGAGAGAGAGAGAGAGAGACGGACAGACGGACAGAGAGAGGTGGAGACAGAGGTGGTCAAGGAGAGGAGACAGACAGGACAACATAATGATTGAGATGAATAGTTTCACATGAAGTTCAATTCATATCACATGTAACAAGGCAGTTTAGTTACCTGGAGGAAATGGATGTGATCCTCTATGTGTGAGAGCTGCTCCAGCTCAGTGCTTCTCTTCCTCAGCTCAGCTATCTCCTGCTTCAGTTGCTCCAGGAGTCCTTCAGCTTTACTCACTTGAGCCTTCTCTTGGGCTCTGATCAGCTTCTTCACCTCAGAGCGCCTTCTCTCAAAGGAGCAGATCAGCTCAGTGAAGATCTGATCATTGTCCTCCGCTGCTGCTTGTGCAGAGTGCTGTTGAGAGAGCGCTGTTGAGAGAAAGAGCAAGAGAGACTGACTTCTTTTACTTTTGGGTTTTTACAACCCAAAAGAGCTGTGAGCATCCATCTCTCTCAAAATGGAAAATCTAGCTCTTGGCTTTCCCTTCATCCCACCACCGACTGAGAGACTCAACCTCCCCCTTCTGCTGTCCCCACCTCTCCCCAAAGCATTGGAAGCTTGAGAAAAAAGTGGCATCTTGTAAGAGCTTTACATGTCATTTCCAACAGGAACCCTGACTGGACTGGTGAAACAGAGAACTGAGCCATGGCAATATGATGGTCTGAAAACTGGGAGAATGGAGGCCCTCAATATCCTGCTGATGATTGTTGAATGTATAAATACGATCCCGGAGAGCTGTGCTCACCCTACACCCAACCATCTTCACCCACGTATACTGCTTTGAGGTGGGATACTTCATTCTCCGTATGTCCACTAGATGGAACTGATTCAGAACATCATTCAACACCCCGGCTGAGCACAAATATGGTTCCTCACGATTCCTGTATTTAGTAAAGTCAATGGTGAAGTTCCTACCCCCCCAACACAAGCACCTCGCCCCCCAAACGCAAGCACCTCGCCCCCAACACAAGCACCTCGTCCCCCCAATACAAGCACCTCGTCCCCCTCAATACAAACACCTCATCCCCCCAACACAAGCACCTCATCCCCCCCAATACAAGCACCTCATCCCCCCAACGCAAGCACCTCATCCCCCCAATACAAGCACCTCATCCCCCAACGCAAGCACCTTGTCCCCCTTAACACAAGCACCTCGTCCCCCCAACACAAGCACCTCGTCCCCCTCAACACAAGCACCTCATCCCCCCCAACACAAGCACCTCGTCCCCCTCAACACAAGCACCTTGACCCCCCAACACAAGCACCTCGTCCCCCAACGCAAGCACCTCGTCCCCCAACGCAAGCACCTCGTCCCCCAACGCAAGCACCTCATCCCCCCAACGCAAGCACCTCAGCCCCCCAACGCAAGCACCTTGTCCCCACCAACACAAGCACCTTGTCCCCCTCAACACAAGCACCTCATCCCCCCCACGCAAGCACCTCGTCCCCCCAACGCAAGCACCTTGTCCCCACCAACACAAGCACCTTGTCCCCCTCAACACAAGCACCTCGTCCCCCTCAACACAAGCACCTTGTCCCCCAACACAAGCACCTCGTCCCCCTCAACACAAGCACCTTGTCCCCCCAACACAAGGACCTTGTCCCCCTCAACACAAGCACCTCGTCCCCCAACACAAGCACCTCGTCCCCCCAATACAAGCACCTCATCCCCTTCAATACAAGCACCTCATCCCCCAACGCAAGCACCTTGTCCCCCCAATACAAGCACCTTGTCCCCCAACGCAAGCACCTCGTCCCCCAACGCAAGCACCTCGTCCCCCCAATACAAGCACCTTGTCCCCCAACACAAGCACCTCATCCCCCTCAACGCAAGCACCTTGTCCCCCCCAATACAAGCACCTCATCCCCCAAATATAAGCACCTTGTCCCCCTCAACATAAGCACCTTGTCCCCCCCCATACAAGCACCTCATCCCCCCAACACAAGCACCTCATCCCCCAATATAAGCACCTTGTCCCCCCCAATACAAGCACCTCATCCCCCCAACGCAAGCACCTTGTCCCCCCCAATACAAGCACATAATCCCCCAATACAAGCACCTTGTCCCCCCCAACACAAGCACCTCATCCCCCAACACAAGCACCTCATCCCCCCCAACACAAGCACCTCGTCCCCCAACACAAGCACCTCGCCCCCAACACAAGCACCTCGTCCCCCCAATACAAGCACCTCGTCCCCCTCAATACAAACACCTCATCCCCCCAACACAAGCACCTCATCCCCCAATACAAGCACCTCATCCCCCCAATGCAAGCACCTCATCCCCCAACACAAGCACCTTGTCCCCCTTAACACAAGCACCTCGTCCCCCAACACAAGCACCTCGTCCCCCTCAACACAAGCACCTCGTCCCCCCTCATCAACACAAGCACCTCGTCCCCCCAACACAAGCACCTTGTCCCCCCAACACAAGCACCTCGTCCCCCTCAACACAAGCACCTTGACCCCAACACAAGCACCTCGTCCCCCCAACACAAGCACCTCATCCCCCCAACACAAGCACCTTGTCCCCAAACGCCCCCCAAGCACCTCGCCCCAACACAAGCACCTCGTCCCCCAATACAAGCACCTCGTCCCCCATAATACAAACACCTCATCCCCCCAACACAAGCACCTCATCTCCCCCAATACAAGCACCTCATCCCCCAACGCAAGCACCTCATCCCCCCAACACAAGCACCTCATCCCCCCAACGCAAGTTCCTTGTCCCCCTTAACACAAGCACCTCGTCCCCCCAACACAAGCACCTCGTCCCCCCCAACACAAGCACCTTGACCCCCCAACACAATTACCTCGTCCCCCAACACAAGCACCTCGTCCCCCCAACACAAGCACCTCGTCCCCCAACACAAGCACCTCGTCCCCCCAACACAAGCACCTCGTCCCCCAACGCAAGCACCTCATCCCCCCCAACGCAAGCACCTCGGCCCCCAACGCAAGCACCTTGTCCCCACCAACACAAGCACCTCGTCCCCCTCAACACAAGCACCTCATCCCCCCAACGCAAGCACCTCGTCCCCCAACGCAAGCACCTTGTCCCCACCAACACAAGCACCTTGTCCCCCTCAACACAAGCACCTCGTCCCCCTCAACACAAGCACCTTGTCCCCCCCAACACAAGCACCTCGTCCCCCTCAACACAAGCACCTTGTCCCCCAACACAAGCACCTTGTCCCCCGCAACACAAGCACCTCGTCCCCCCAATACAAGCACCTTCTCCCCCAACACAAGCACCTTGTCCCCCTCAACACAAGCACCTCATCCCCCCACCTCGTCCACAAGCACCTCGTCCCCCTCAACACAAGCACCTTGTCCCCCCAACACAAGCACCTTGTCCCCCTCAACACAAGCACCTCATCCCCCCAACACAAGCCCCTCGTCCCCCTCAACACAAGCACCTTGTCCCCCCCCAACACAAGCACCTCGTCCCCCAAACGCAAGCACCTCATCCCCCCAACGCAAGCACCTCAACACAAGTCCCCCCAACGCAAGCACCTTGTCCCCACCAACACAAGCACCTCATCCCCCCCACCAACGCAAGCACCTCATCCCCCAAACGCAAGCACCTCGTCCCCCAACGCAAGCACCTTGTCCCCACCAACACAAGCACCTTGTCCCCCTCAACACAAGCACCTCGTCCCCCAAACGCAAGCACCTTGTCCCCCCAACGCAAGCACCTTGTCCCCACCAACACAAGCACCTCGTCCCCCTCAACACAAGCACCTCGTCCCCCCAATACAAGCACCTCATCCCCTTCAATACAAGCACCTCATCCCCCAACGCAAGCACCTTGTCCCCCAATACAAGCACCTTGTCCCCCCCCAACACAAGCACCTCGTCCCCCAATACAAGCACCTCGTCCCCCCCAATACAAGCACCTCGTCCCCCAATACAAGCACCTCATCCCCCCCCAACGCAAGCACCTTGTCCCCCCCAATACAAGCACCTCATCCCCCTCAATATAAGCACCTTGTCCCCCTCAATATAAGCACCTTGTCCCCCAATACAAGCACCTCATCCCCCCCCCAACACAAGCACCTCATCCCCCTCAATATAAGCACCTTGTCCCCCCAATACAAGCACCTCATCCCCCCCAACGCAAGCACCTTGTCCCCCAATACAAGCACATAATCCCCCTCAATACAAGCACCTCACCCCCCCCAACACAAGCACCTCATCCCCCCAACACAAGCACCTCATCCCCCAACACAAGCACCTCATCCCCCTCAATATAAGCACCTTGTCCCCCCCAATACAAGCACCTCATCCCCCAACGCAAGCACCTCATCCCCCAACGCAAGCACCTTGTCCCCCCAATACAAGCACATAATCCCCCTCAATACAAGCACCTCATCCCCCCCAACACAAGCACCTCATCCCCCAAACGCAAGCACCTTGTCCCCCCCAACAGGATCCCCCTCTCCAGCCCTGTACTAGGTGCAGACACATTGATGAAAGCAAAGACAAGGTCATTGAGTTTGGCTCTAACCACTAACAACCTACCCTTACACACCTCTTTTGCTACCCCTGCACTAAGATTAGTGCCATGGCTCAGCACCTGCATCCCCTTCCACCAGACCCCCAATACACTTCATTAATCACGTCACTGTGTGTCTCTTGCAAATAAATCACATTTAAATGTTTTACATATTCCTGCAGTCTTTACCGCCGTTCATGTTAAGGAAGTCTAACCTCCCAACTCAATAAGAGGTGGGAGGGAAAACACCACAATCAGAAACCAGTAGAGAAGCCCATAAATCCACCGTGCCAGAAGAAACTGATCCATTTAAGAAGATTCTGAAGACATGCCCCTAAGAACCCATGACCCATTTTCTCAGCCTATACCGCTTCCTGGGTGAGAGGCCACTAAACCCCTCATTCTTCATGGTGTGTTGTACTGACCTTACAAATCTTCCAGTATCAATAAAATAAGACTCCAGCAGAACCTTCTTTTCCCCTTTAGTCTCCATCAGGAACCTAGAAAGTTCTCTCACCGTATATACTGGGCCCTCCGCCTGACTGGCTGTCAGCTCTGGATCCAATGAACCGTCTGAAAACGAGGCCTCCTCCTCCGCTCCCGCAGACTCACCTCACTCTTTCTCCATTGGCGCAATACCATCCTCCTCCTCCCCAGTCTGCCCCCCTGGTCTTCCTCCCTGATCAGTGCCTCCTCCCCAATGACAGGAAATATTTCCTGTGATGAGCCCACCAAGTCTTTACCCACTGGAGTCTCCGTTACTACAGCAACCTGCCTCAACTCATGTACCCAGCTGCAACCCTCCTCACCACAGCTTTCTCCACAGCCTCTACCTCAACTCATGTACCCAGCTGCAACTCTCCTCACCACAGCTTTCTCCACGGCCTCTACCTCAGCTCATGTAGCCCAGCTGCAACCCTCCTCACCACAGCTTTCTCCACGGCCTCTACCTCAGCTCATGTAGCCCAGCTGCAACCCTCCTCACCACAGCTTTCTCCACAGCCTCTACCTCAACTCATGTACCCAGCTGCAACCCTCCTCACCACAGTTTTCTCCACAGCCTCTACCTCAACTCATGTACCCAGCTGCAACCCTCCTCACCACAGCTTTCTCCACGGCCTCTACCTCAGCTCATGTAGCCCAGCTGCAAACCTCCTCACCACAGCTTTCTCCACGGCCTCTACCTCTGCTCATGTAGCCCAGCTGTAACCCTCCTCAACACAGCTTTCTCCACGGCCTCTACCCTCAGCTCATGTAGCCCAGCTGCAACCCTCCTCACCACAGCTTTCTCCACGGCCTCTACCTCAGCTCATGTACCCAGCTGCAACCTTCCTCACCACAGCTTTCTCCACGGCCTCTACCTCAGCTCATGTACCCAGCTGCAACCTTCCTCACCACAGCTTTCTCCACGGCCTCTACCTCAGTTCATGTAGCCCAGCTGCAACCCTCCTCACCACAGCTTTCTCCACGGCCTCTACCTCAGCTCATGTAGCCCAGCTGCAACCCTCCTCACCACAGCTTTCTCCACGGCCTCTACCTCTGCTCATGTACCCAGCTGCAACCTTCCTCACCACAGCTTTCTCCACGGCCTCTACCTCAGCTCATGTACCCAGCTGCAACCTTCCTCACCACAGCTTTCTCCATGGCCTCTACCTCAGTTCATGTAGCCCAGCTGCAACCCTCCTCACCACAGCTTTCTCCACGGCCTCTACCTCAGCTCATGTACCCAGCTGCAACCCTCCTCACCACAGCTTTCTCCACGGCCTCTACCTCTGCTCATGTAGCCCAGCTGCAACCCTCCTCACCACAGCTTTCTCCACGGCCTCTACCTCTGCTCATGTAGCCCAGCTGCAACCCTCCTCACCACAGCTTTCTCCACGGCCTCTACCTCAGCTCATGTAGCCCAGCTGCAACCCTCCTCACCACAGCTTTCTCCACGGCCTCTACCTCTGCTCATGTAGCCCAGCTGCAACCCTCCTCAACACAGCTTTCTCCACGGCCTCTACCTCAGCTCATGTAGCCCAGCTGCAACCCTCCTCACCACAGCTTTCTCCACGGCCTCTACCTCAGCTCATGTACCCAGCTGCAACCTTCCTCACCACAGCTTTCTCCATGGCCTCTACCTCAGCTCATGTACCCAGCTGCAACCTTCCTCACCACAGCTTTCTCCATGGCCTCTACCTCAGCTCATGTAGCCCAGCTGCAACCCTCCTCACCACAGCTTTCTCCACGGCCTCTACCTCTGCTCATGTAGCCCAGCTGCAACCCTCCTCACCACAGCTTTCTCCACGGCCTCTACCTCTGCTCATGTAGCCCAGCTGCAACCCTCCTCACCACAGCTTTCTCCACAGCCTCTACCTTTTTATTTTCCCACTAAAACCAGTTCTTAGGACGAAACTGAATTTTTTTATTTTACTTGTGTAGAAATTAAACATCCACACCTCTGCATTACCAGGAAGCAGGAAAAAAACGGCAACTTCTGACTAATTCTGGTCTAGCGATCGATGACAGCAGAGGACGCTGTCCAACCTTATGTCATTAGAAAGAGGAGATTATCCTGATTAAAGTGGTTTCTGACATGAATACATCTAAATATACTCATTGAGATATTTGCGGAAATATACCAGCATGCTTCTCCATAGGAAAACAATGGGGGGAGCTCAGAGTTCCAAGGGCAAAATGTATTTTGGGGCGTTTAATGACGTCGGAGTACACTGCCCAGCCTTACATTACAGAAAGTAGATTATCCTGATTAAAATGGTGTCCGACTTGAAAAAGATCTACACACTGCGAGATACTTAGTGGCACACAGACATTTCTTTATTTCCCCTCTAGGAAACAATGGGATAACCTCAGAGTTCCATGAGTACATGTTTCTTATTGGCGTTTTAATTACCAGCAGTTGTTAACAGCATTGTACGCTGTCCAAACTTAGATCATTAGAAATAATAGGTTATCCTGATTAAAATCTTGGTAAACTTCAAACCATTAAAATAAATACATCTATAAGAGATAAGAGAAATAGACAGACATGTCCCTGTGGGTCAGCAGGGTAGCCTAGTGGTTAGAGTGTTGGGCTAGTAACCGGAAGGTTGCAAGTTTGAATCCCTGCGCTGTTGTTATGCCCCTGAACAAGTTAACCAACTGTTCCTAGACTGTCATTGAAAATAGGAATTTGTTCTTAACTTACTTGCCTAGTTAAATTCTGAGTAATATTACAACTGTAAGGATATACATTTTATTCAGTACTACTGCAGTTGCTAAATAATTCCAATAGATGGCAGCTTAAGAATGACATTTCAGAAGTTTAGTTGAGTTCTCCCCTGGATACACCTCTCCCCCTCCCTGGAAAACTCCTGTTGGTGTTTTGTTCTGTCCCCTTCCACACTGCTAACGCAAGAAGAAGAACTGAAAAAGCATTTGACAGATTACTGTGAAGTAGTATAATGATGATTCATGTTTATTATTACCTGTTTTATGCTCATGTTTTGAAGTTATACTTCATGACGAAAACGATTATCAATAAACCTGAACATTCATTCAGTCACCTTGGGACGACAGAAACATATTTTCCTAGTACACTCATAGTACATTCATCAACCAGCATCGAGCCACTCTGCCTTCTCTCACAAGTATCCAACTCAACAAGCCCCGCAAAAGCTTGTTCAATCAGCGGTCATCTAGTTAATCATTTGTTGATCTCCCAAAAGGGACACAGGACTAATACGGGATATAAAGCAAACTGTAAAGTAATGAGTGACCATTTTAGAAAATCATGGGACATATAGTCTTTGGTTGTATGCTATTTTATGTCAATCATATTGCTGTTTGTAGCCTATAACTGATGCTTTGTGGTCTTATTCTGCCATCTATTAGAATATTTAACAATTAAAAGTTATTTATTCACGTAAAGACATTGGTGAGGCAGTTTATTTATTCCAGAGATCAGTCTCAAACCTGCCCCACCTGTCCCACACCAATTGCTGGACTCTCTCATAGAGGTTACTAGGTCACCCAGTTAAAACCACATTTAAAAAATAAAACAAATGTTTATCAAGTGTTCTGCCTTGCAATAATAAATACAATTAAACCCCCCCCCCAAAAAAAAAACAGCAAAACGCTTACATAGGTTTTGATTTTTTTTAAATAACAAAATACTATTTAGTACTATAATGGTATTAACTCACATAATATTATTACTAAAATAGTTTCCAAATGTGTTCTAGGCTACCCTACCCTAGAATTAGGGTTCAGGATAAAATGGGTTATACGTAGGGTTAGAGTTTCTGTATAGCAGTTTGTGACTTCTGCTGATGTAAAAAGGACTTTATAAATACATTTGATTGATTGTTAGGTTCAGGGTATTTAAAGAGAAAAACTGTATAGGTTTATAGCTCTCTTGCTCCTCCCTGTGGTCTTCTGTGGGTACTACATACCTCATTAACGACACTTGATAGGCTCATAATCTGAGGTAGCAACTGTCAGAGCTACAAATCAATGGCTGCAGTGCAAACGCTTAAAAGACACACACTATCCCCTAAACCCTCAAATTAGGTGGACACATCTGATGTCATATTCAGGACCTGATTGGTCAAGAAGCATATTTGACGTGTCAAATAGCGCTATTCGACATGTATCTTTTTGACACGCAAAGACCCAAACGGCGTTCCATATTACCATGACGTTTGACTAGTATACACTTGCAGGGCAAGTAGCAAGGGATGATTTTTAAATGGACCGCCCTTGCCAGAAATTCATCACTCGTTCATCAACCGATGATTGTGTTTTCAGCCACTGGTAGCTTGTGGGTGCTTTATATGCACTACAGTCAATTATGTTTGCATGTCCACTTATATTAACGATATCATGATTAATATACGCCTATTGCATGATAGCTAGCAAATTAATTAGCTAACTAACGTTAGCCTGCCTAGCTACGTCTGAAGAAGGAAAACGTTTTATTTCTACAATTTCCAAACAAAAACATATTGTAAAGAAACAGCAGGAAGCAGATCTGGAACCCTCGACCTTCTAGCCTGAGGTCCGGCGCTCTATCGACTGTGCAGCAAAAGCTCAACCGGCATAGTCGATTTCCGCGCTTATAAACCCAGGGTCATTACAATATTTACTTTTTACGAGATGTGTTGTATAACATACACTTACTTGTATGTTGACTTCTCCATTGATGTTGTTTACAAGTTTTGGCTGACTTTTCTTAGCGGATGTACAATCGTTGAAAATGTAATTATGGAGCGTATCACAAGGGCTAAAATAGAAGTCATTCCTATTTCTGACGCAGATCGCACTGCAAGCCCTGCCTCTCCCATCTCCTCATTAGTTTATAGAAGCAGGTACCCACGTGCCATCTCCCCATTGGTTATACCCACGTGGGTGATTGAAAGACGATCTGTGTTGCCGGTTGTCGTGGTAATACTATTAAAGTGTAGATGCCAATCACCATATAAGTTCAAAGATGAAAAAGCCTGGAAGGAGGAGAGATGACTAGAAACGATTTGGTTGACTGTTTTATGTGTGGAATAATTGTCGGAGTAGAGGACCTTGTGCATTTCAGGTAATATAACAACTCAATGTTTATATCCCAGGGCAAATTAGCTCGCAACAGCAAGCTAGCTAAATAGGACAAATTAGCTAGCAACAGCAAGCTAACTAGCTAAATTGCCATACATGTTTAATGCTTTTCGACCTGTCTCCAAATTAATGTCATTGGTTCCGAGTTCGTTTTGATATTTTAACCTGCATGTCGTGATCGCGTTTGGTGTAGGGGACAAAATACATTTATGCACGATGGCACACGCGCGCAGACGGTTTGGGTTCGGTATTACGTTTTGCTCATTTCCCTTACTTAGCTAATCATTTGGACCGCCCTCCAAGATGGTGACGGGGATTCCCCCAAGGGCATAAAATAAGGGTAAGTGGGCGAAGGCGTGTCTTTTATGAGTTGAGAGCAGGAGCTGGTAGGGTGAAACATCACCTGAAATAAGGCCTGTTTTTTTTCGATACAACTAATAGGAGCTGGCAGGGTGAAACATCACCTAAATTAAGACCTGTTTGTTCAATACAACTAATAGGAGCTGGCATGGTGAAACATGACCTAAAATAAGGCCTGTTTTTTTCGTGATTACTTCAAAACTACGGCAAACAGCTGGGACATATGGTAATTTTATAAAATTGGGCTACTTGGTTTTATCAGAAAAAGATCCAGCCTAGCCCCAGCCCCCTGCTGCCGGCTGGTCGCGCTTGTCTGCACTGGCATTATGCCCTAAATCAAAACACTGACAACTCTGTGTTAACAAACACTGAGTACCACCTCTCCTCCTGCTGCTTAACCTTGAAGTTTTTTAAGAAACAAACACTGTTTCCTTTAAACAACATGTTTAACGGATTACGCTTGGCACCTAGCCGGGAACACATGAAAACCACTTGCAAATTTACCAAAACCAACCAACTCTTTACGGATCTGTTTCGTACGTAATAAATGGAGGCAGATTAAACACCACTACTCTTGTCGAAATCGGCACCAACACACCCTTCACAAAAATCCCACTGGTAGCCGGGCAACAAGACTCACCTTTTTCATTTACCACAACCACCGCCTTGTTCATTCTGGATACAGAGTGTATATGTTCCACTCCCTCCTGTTCTCCGACCACGATCAACAATTCCTCCACACCATTCTCCAGAACGCACCCGAAGCGACCGCGTTTCTTCTCCACTCGGCTGAAGCCATCACGCCGCCCAAACAAACTACTCTACTCCCCCCTCAACTCTAACCGATAGACAATAGAAACCAATAAACAAACCTTCCACCATGAGAAAATAAAGAAACAAACTAATAGTAGCCCTCCTTTCCAACCACAAAACAACCAACTTTTTCTTCTATGATATAATGGCGGTCCGCAAACTAAGATTAAAGGTGCATGCCGCCAACTACTGTGCTGGAGTGTGTTCAATCACGATTTTACCACATTTCTAAAACCTCCTACCTAACTCAGTACTTCTAACAAAATAAAAAGTGCCCTACTAACTTCTAATAGACCCTCCCCCATCCCCCAAATCCCTTACAACCCCGTCCAACCCCGTCCAACCTCAATGACCCTACACTTCAATCGTTCCCTCTCTATAACATACTTAGAACAATATAACAACACAAGCTCCACCGTTTCATCGACAAATACCCTCCAGACACAAACCATTCACATGCTGCCAACCAGATGGAATGACCAGTTCAATGTACAATGTCCTAAACACAATCAAGTAAACATCACCTCTTCCTTCCTAATCTGACCTTTCAATCTTGGTCCACCGACCTTTCTTTGGAGGAGTCCCATCTCTTCTGCCACACACCTTTCAAAAAGGCTCTGATCTTACATTTGGCCTCACCTCTACCCAGTTGAACATTAATATCAATAATATCTTGTTTCAAAGCTCTTTAAACATAATCGTAAACGCCTGCTCTATCTGGGTCCTTGGATCCATCTGTGGTAAGTGGTAAAAAAACATAACTTCTACCAATGTAATTGTCAACCAGTTTCCCTTTATCACTGACCTCTGACCAATCTTTCCTTTTCTCTACCAAGGTTAGATGAACAACAGGATCTGGGAGTAACCATGGAGGAACATCCCCTATCACCACAGAAGGGCCAACCTCCAAATCCCTCAAACCACTCTCATCAGCAAGCTTTCCAACTGTCCAACCAAAACCACTGCCTTGTCTACTAGTATATTCCCAACAGTCATCTAGAACAGTAGCAGTGGGATGCTCAACCTCACAGCCTTTCAAGCCAATAAGCTAATGACAATTTATTACGCCGTATATCCAAAGGCATCTCACCTGCCTCCACTAGTAAGACACATACAGATGTTGATTTAAATGCACCAATACATATCCTTAAAGCTGTATACTGGATTCTGTCCAGCTTCTGAAGCCAAGTCTTTGATGCAGGTCCATACACCAGTAATCAACTGTCTGTGCCACTGTTCCATAAACTCTACACCCGTAATCAATCGTGGCCCTGATCAGAGCTCTATAAATATCCATCAACGATTGTCTGTCAGCACCCCATTCATATCCAGAGACCCACACAACCAACTACAGCAAAAGTGTTTGAATGAGAGAGGGGGAGAGGCATCATTACAAAACTGTACATAGTTAAAATGTAACGTTTCTTCTTCTTTGGAGTTTAATGGCAGTTGGAATCCAATATGTTGCATTACTGCCCCCAACTGGACTATAGTATATATCCATTATACTTTGTGATAAAAAATGGGAAAAGGGGAAATTATGATAATAGTGAAAAACAACCTTCCAACTAACCCTACAGTCATTAAAAACCCACTACCCCATCCCACTACTTTGACCCTGTCTGCTCCTGCACCATGCCAACGACCTGGGAGGATGGGACACCACCACTCAACACACCCTGTAACTCTTCTGAAGTCAAATCTCATGTGACCAAATACTTCTCTGCAGCTGCCACCACAACATCTATTTTATGTGATTTACGTTCCATTTCTGCGGTACAGTTGATAACCATTGCTATGAACTCTAAGAAGCCAACCTTACTGAAGCATATATCACTCATTGGCCCCAGGTCTGATCCCCAGGAACATGGGCACCCCTACAGTTGACACACAACTGTATCCACCAAAACTAAACAATCCTCTATTCCATGACCTCCTGCACACTTCCCACATCTTGGAATCTCCCTCCTACAAACTGCTGCAACATGACCATAAACGTTGCACCTGAAACAGCTCAGTGGATTCAACACAAAGACTCTAACAGGATAACTGATATATCCTAACATGACTTTGTCGGGTAAAGACTCAAAACTCAAAAGGACTGACAGTGACTCCACTGTTTCACCACGCTCACCACCGGGTCTGCGTCGTACCAAACGGTGGTCATCACAAACACCAGGAGTCTTCAACTTCAATTGCTCCACCTCCACACTTAACGCTACCCCAGAAATCATTCATTTCAATAGTGTCCTGTTCCTGAGAGCAAAGCAAGAAACAGATCTTGACCCAAGTTGTGTGACACGGAGCGCCCACTCCCTCTGGTCAGGAGAAACAAACAAATATCAGAATTCCACTACAGGTTACCTTCACTGATTCAACTGCACCCAACTCCTTTCCCACCCACCCTGAAACCACACATGGATCTGCCAAAAGGTATGCATCCACTTCCTCCAACAATGTAACTCCTACTGCACCAGATTCTTCTTTATCATGTCCATTGATGTCAGACTCTGGTTCTGAACTCTTCACCACACCTTCGACCTCACTCAACTCTCCCGCATTCATTTCCATTTCACCTCCAGAACTCAGTCTGGCGCACGGCTCACTCTGTTTGCACTTGAATTATAACATTTGAAAAGTCTCTATTCATCTGAACATTTTGTGAGTCATGTTTACTGTTCATTTCTGATTGTTTATTTCACTTTTGTTTAGTATTTATTCCACCTGCTTCGGCAATGTTAACATATGTTTCCCATGCCAATAAAGACCTTTGAATTGAATTGAGAGAGGTATGTATAGGGGACATGAGTTGGTCATGGTTACTCAAGGTTATGTGATGATGTAGCCCCGCCTGCAACTTCAAATTCAGTGTTGGCCCAATAGGGAATGTCCCCTTGGTGTAACAGTCAAGATGTTGGTTTCTCCTGCAGTAGACCTGGGTTCATATCCCGTTGGTTACATTAACCAGTCTATTGTCTGAAAGGGGTCCAGACAGCCTGTTCCCAACAGTGGGGTCAGTGGGACTGGAGAGGGGCCCCTCTCCTCTCTCTCTGACTGGAGGAGAGAAGTGAAATGATGTCTCCCCTCTAGTAAACAATACTCACCTTGAGAGACTCCACAGCCTGTTGGAGCGCCTTCAGCTCCTTCTCTCTCTCCTGGAAACGCTGCTGGACCTTCTGCTGACTCATCCCCAGCTGCCTCTGTGGAGAATCACTCTTCAATGAGCTATCAAGCTTTATTAGTCCAGTAGATCAATAGTATAGTAATGTGACATAGGGCCCATAGAAGATAGAGATTAAAATGTTGAGGAAGTGTCTGTGTGAAATGATATTATTATGTTATATATTATTATATATATATATATTATATATTATTATGTTGTTATTTGAATGATTATAGTTTTAATAGAACACAAATCAGGGGAGCTGATTGGGTGTTGATTATGAATGATAATGGTGATTGATTATGAACGATAATGGTGATTGATTATGAATGATAATGGTGATAGATTATGAATGATAATGGTGATTGATTATGAATGATACTGGTGATTGATTATGAATTATACTGGTGATTGATTATGAATGATAATGGTGATTGATTATGAATGATACTGGTGATTGATTATGAATGATAATGGTATTTGATTATGAATGATACTGGTGATTGATTATGAATGATAATGGCGATTGATTATGAATGATAATGGTGATTGATTATGAATGATAATGGTGATTGATTATGAATGATACTGGTGATTGATTATGAATGATAATGGTGATCGATTATGAATGATAATGGTGATTGATTGTGCATGATAATGGTGATCGATTATGAACGATAATGGTGATTGATTATGAATGGTAATGGTGATTGATGATGAATGATACTGGTGATTGATTATGAATGATAATGGTGATTGATTATGAATGCTAATGGTGTTTGATGATGAATGATAATGGTGATTGATTATGAATGACAACGGTGTTTGACTTTAGAAAATGGCGATACATTTGAAGAATCTGGGTTAACATATCTATTTACTCAGGATTTATGTTCATATTTGTCCTGCTGTGGATCCATTTCATTTGAATGATATCATATTCAAACAATCTTAGTACCTACTGTATCTTTAATTCTTTGTTTATCAGACAGTCACCAACAAGATGTTCTGGTCTTACCTGTTTCTCAGTCCTCTCTGCTGCAGCTGACACTGTATCATGGCCTTTATGTTCATCCATTGTACACTGATAACAGATACACTGCTGATCGGTACGACAGAAAACCTCCAGCAGTTTGTCATGATGAGAGCAGATCTTATCCTGTAGTTGTGCGGTGGCTTTGACCAGCTTGTGCTTCTTGAAAGCAGGAGATTCATAGTGAGGTTGGAGGTGAGTCTCACAGTAAGAGGCCAGACACGCCAGACAGGACATGAGGGCTTTCTGCTTTCTGTTCCCAGTGCAGACATCACACACCACATCTCCAGGTTCAGCATAGCACAGAGCAGGAGAGGGAGCAGCCTGAAGTCCTGTCTTCTTCAGTTTGTCCACCATCTCAGCCAACATGTTATTTTTCCTCAGATTAGGCCTCGGAGTGAAGGTCTCTCTGCACTGAGGACAGCTATAGACCCCTCTCAGAACATTGTGATCCCAGCAGTCCTCAATACAGATTCTACAGTAATTATGTCCACAGGAAGTGGTGACTGGCTCCTTCAGTAGCTCCAGACAGACAGAACAACAGAACTGATCCTGGTCCATCAGAACTCCCTGCTGAGCCATTTGGACGGTTGTTCACTCGCACACAGACATATGAGACAGAGACTCAGATCAGTTTTGTTTCCTCAGAAAATAGTTTGTGGGAGGGACATCCTGGATCTGTCAGAGAGGTGTGGTTAGAGGGAGGGAGGGAGGGATGCAGAGAGGGAGCCAGTGAGGTTGAAGTCAGAGGGAAGGGAGGGAGAGAGAGAGAGAGAGAACTGCATGCAACATCTAGAGTGTGAGACAAAGAGTTTAGTTCCTAGGTTAGGGCCCTTAATATAGAATAAATCTAACAATGTTAATAGACAAATATTTTAATTCCCAGGTTTGGACACTTAATATTGAATACATTGGTTAGAATATATAACAGGTAACAGTTTCTATAAAGTTAATATTATAATTATTTTAATGAATAATCATGACTGATCATTGAGAATGAGGTAATACTTTACATTACAGTGTGGTTATTACTGTTAGGTCTAGGGTCAGGGTCAAAGTATTACATTCAGCAGTAACCCTAGACATATCCAGGACTAAAAATATAAGACGTTTTACCATCAGAGTTCTTTGTATTTCTGAAACCATTATATTCTAGTCATTATATTATATTCTAGTCAACCTGTCTGTCTGTCTGTCTGTCTGTCTGTCTAAAGCATTGGATTGGTGTTGGCATGGGGTAGAGGGAGTTTACATATACCAGTAATTTCCTTATAAATCCATGAAGGGAAGTGGACTAGTTCACACTTAGAAAGGAGAGATAATTGTTACACACCCCATGTGTCCTGATAACTACAGGAATTACACCATGTTGAGGTTGTCTACTTTCTATACGTTTTGAGGGTGGAGGGGGATGTTGAGTGGTGAGAGATAATCAGATAATTCTGTGGAGATAAAGGAATATTTGAGCAGAACCCCTCCAGGTGCAGATACTGTATGTAGAACCATAGTAAGGACCCGTATGGATTATCAATACAGATACTGTATGTAGAACCATAGTAAGGACCCGTATGGATTATCAATACAGGTACTGTATGTAGAACCATAGTAAGGACCCGTATGGATTATCAATACAGGTACTGTATGTAGAGCCATAGTAAAGCCCCGTATGGATTATCAATACAGGTACTGTATGTAGAACCATAGTAAAGCCCCGTATGGATTATCAATACAGGTACTGTATGTAGAGCCATAGTAAAGCCCCGTATACATTTACATTTACATTTAAGTCATTTAGCAGACGCTCTTATCCAGAGCGACTTACAAATTGGTGCGTTCACCTTATGACATTCAGTGGAACAGCCACTTTACAATAGTGCATCTAAATCTTTTAAGGGGGTGAGAAGGATTACTTTATCCTATCCGTATGGATTATCAATACAGGTACTGTATGTAGAGCCATAGTAAAGCCCCGTATGGATTATCAATACAGGTACTGTATGTAGAGCCATAGTAAAGCCCCGTATGGATTATCAATACAGATACTGTATGTAGAACCATAGTAAAGCCCCGTATGGATTATCAATACAGGTACTGTATGTAGAGCCATAGTAAAGCCCCGTATGGATTATCAATACAGGTACTGTATGTAGAACCATAGTAAAGCCACGTATGGATTATCAATACAGATACTGTATGTTTAACCATAGTAAGGACCCGTATGGATTATCAATACAGGTACTGTATGTAGAACCATAGTAAAGCCCAGCATGGACTATCAATACAGGTACTGTATGTAGAGCCATAGTAAAGCCCCGTATGGACTATCAATACAGGCACTGTATGTAGAACCATAGTAAAGCCCAGTATGGACTATCAATACAGGTACTGTATGTAGAACCATAGTAAGGACCCGTATGGATTATCAATACAGATACTGTATGTAGAACCATAGTAAGGACCCGTATGGATTATCAATACAGGTACTGTATGTAGAACCATAGTAAAGCCCAGTATGGACTATCAATACAGGTACTGTATGTAGAACCATAGTAAGGACCCGTATGGATTATCAATACAGATACTGTATGTAGAAGCATAGTAAGGACCCGTATGGATTATCAATACAGGTACTGTATGTAGAACCATAGTAAAGCCCAGTATGGACTATCAATACAGGTACTGTATGTAGAACCATAGTAAGGACCCGTATGGATTATCAATACAGGTACTGTATGTAGAACCATAGTAAAGCCCAGTATGGACTATCAATACAGGTACTGTATGTAGAGCCATAGTAAAGCCCAGTATGGACTATCAATACAGGCATTGTATGTAGAACCATAGTAAAGCCCAGTATGGACTATCAATACAGGTACTGTATGTAGAGCCATAGTAAAGCCCAGTATGGACTATCAATACAGGTACTGTATGTAGAGCCATATTAAAGCCCAGTATGGACTATCAATACAGGTACTGTATGTAGAACCATAGTAAAGCCCAGTATGGACTATCAATACAGGCACTGTATGTAGAGCCATAGTAAAGCCCAGTATGGACTATCAATACAGATACTGTATGTAGAGCCATAGTAAAGCCCCGTATGGACTATCAATACAGGCACTGTATGTAGAACCATAGTAAAGCCCAGTATGGACTATCAATACAGGCACTGTATGTAGAACCATAGTAAAGCCCAGTATGGACTATCAATACAGGTACTGTATGTAGAACCATAGTAAAGCCCAGTATGGACTATCAATACAGGCACTGTATGTAGAACCATAGTAAAGCCCAGTATGGACTATCAATACAAAGTGACCATTTAGAATGAGGCCCAGTTCAATGAGAAGATGTCTTAACAGAACTGGGAGATGACAGACATGAAGTGGGTGGGTGGAGATCTAATATTTTTTTGTGCCAAACACTAAAGCATTATATTGTAATACATCTACACACTATTCCCTATGTAGAACACTACTTTAGACCTGGTCAGAAGCACCGTAGTGCACTGTGTAGGGAATAGGGAACCATTTGGAACAGAGACAGTTATTCCCCTGAACATCTTTCTCTTCCTCATCTGGTTTCTTTAACAGCCCTTCACTCCTGCCCTCTTCCTCCCCTCCTCCCTTTTCATTCTATTCTATCAGCCACACCACTAGCTCACCTCCACACAATCCATTTACAAGTTAAAGACACACCTTGGAATAAATAACAAAGGAAAACTATTACAAGATGAAGTTTAGTGTTGTATTTTTTATTTCCCATCACTATAAGTCATATTTAATCACTGAACAGTAGCAGACCTAACTTCATCTGTTCCTGACTCTGGATAGTGGATTAAAAAGACCATCAATCTCCAATGATATTAAAGTACTATTCTGAACATTAATGATATACTGATACTTCTATGATTAATCTGTGTTTGTTCCATATAGTTTAATTAGTTAGTGATACTACCTGTTCAATGCGGCAGGTAGCCTAGTGGTGTTGGACGAGTAACTGGAAGGTTGCAAGTTCGAAACACCGAGCTGACAAGGTAAAAATCTGTCGTTCTGCCCCTGAACAGGCTGTTACCCCACTGTTCCTAGGCAGTCATTGAAAATAAGAATGTGTTCTAAACTGGCCTAGTTAAATAAAGGTAAAAAAAAAAAATGCCACTGAGGATAATTACATAGAGACAGAAAACCAGTTGAGAAAACATATCAATGGTTCTGAATGTCAACCAATATACATCAACACCACACATCATGATTCATGGAAATGTACAAGATTAAAACATTGTATTTGATAAAAAATAAGTACATGACATTTTAATTCAACTATACAGTCAGACAAATTATTGTACAGAAAAACAGACCATTATATCTGGGGACCATCACCACCTGCATTACTAGTATCTATGTGAACCCTACTACAGTTTAACCAGCTCAGCTATAGAATACACCAGCATTACTAGTATCTATGTGAACCCTACTACAGTTTAACCAGCTCAGCTATAGACTACACCATCATGACTAGTATCTATGTGGACCCTACTACAGTTTAACCAGCTCAGCTATAGACTACACCATCACGACTAGTATCTATGTGGACCCTACTACAGTTTAACCAGCTCAGCTATAGAATACACCAGCATTACTAGTATCTATGTGAACCCTACTACAGTTTAACCAGCTCAGCTATAGACTACACCATCATGACTAGTATCTATGTGGACCCTACTACAGTTTAACCAGCTCAGCTATAGACTACACCAGCATTACTAGTATCTATGTGAACCCTACTACAGTTTAACCAGCTCAGCTATAGACTACACCATCATGACTAGTATCTATGTGGACCCTACTACAGTTTAACCAGCTCAGCTATAGACTACACCGGCATTACTAGTATCTATGTGGACCCTACTACAGTTTAACCAGCTCAGCTATAGAATACACCAGCATGACTAGTATCTATGTGGACCCTACTACAGTTTAACCAGCTCAGCTATAGAATACACCAGCATGACTAGTATCTATGTGGACCCTACTACAGTTTAACCAGTTCAGCTATAGACTACACCAGTATGACTAGTATCTATGTGGACCCTACTACAGTTTAACCACCTCAGCTATAGACTACACCATCATGACTAGTATCTATGTGGACCCTACTACAGTTTAACCAGCTCAGCTATAGACTACACCGGCATTACTAGTATCTATGTGGACCCTACTACAGTTTAACCAGCTCAGCTATAGAATACACCAGCATGACTAGTATCTATGTGGACCCTACTACAGTTTAACCACCTCAGCTATAGACTACACCAGAATGACTAGTATCTATGTGGACCCTACTACAGTTTAATCAGCTCAGCTATAGACTACACCATCATGACTAGTATCTATGTGGACCCTACTACAGTTTAACCAGCTCAGCTATATACTACACCAGCATGACTAGTATCTATGTGTTCCCTACTACAGTTTAACCAGCTCAGCTATAGACTACACCAGCATGACTAGTATCTATGTGGACCCAACTACAGTTTACCAGCTCAGCTATAGGCTACACCAGCATGACTAGTATCTATGTGGACCCTACTACAGTTTAACCAGCTCAGCTATATACTACACCAGCATGACTAGTATCTATGTGTTCCCTACTACAGTTTAACCAGCTCAGCTATAGACTACACCAGCATGACTAGTATCTATGTGGACCCAACTACAGTTTACCAGCTCAGCTATAGGCTACACCAGCATGACTAGTATCTATGTGGACCCTACAACAGTTTAACCAGCTCAGCAGTACCAGAGAGCCAAAGTCCAGGATAGAGGTGCTGAGTGAATGTGGTCTGGACTCTGTGGAGGAGGGTCATTGTGTCAGAGACACTGTAGAAGGACAGAGTACCTGCCTTGTGATCCAGGTACACTCCTACTCTGGAGGACTGAGGGCCTGATACTTTAGTCACAACATTGTGTCTGAAACAATAACCATCACTATAGCACTCTAAACTCCAGGACTTGTCATTGTCTCCAAATCCACCATCTGTCTCTGTTCGGCTGATGTCTTTATATGAGACTGCTATATCAACATAACCACTCCACTCCACCTCCCAGTAACAGCATCCAGACAGACCCTCTCTACACAGAACCTGGTAGTAGTTGGTGAATCTGTCTGGTTGGTCAGGATATGGTTGGACTTGATCTGTATAAGTCACCTTTCGGGTCCCTTCAGACAGAGAGAGTTGTGTGCCTGCTGTGTTTTGGTCCAGTGTGAGCTGACAGGAATTTGGGAGAAGAGCAGAGCAGAGACCAATGAGGGAAGTTAGAACAATAAGTTAAGTCAGATACTGTATCTACCCTGTCTTTGATTAGAGCACAGCAGAGATCAGAGAAATATGAGGAGTCAGATAGATACCCAGTCTTTGATTAGATCTACTATTGCTATATATTTCAAGAGGGATTGTTAGGAGTGTCAGTAAAAAGAGACTTCACAATAAAGAGACTCACATTGTAACAACTGCTCTCTGGTCTTGGGCTCTGGAGGCAGTACAACATCCACTATTTTCACTACAGACACACAAACACATTGACAGAGAGAGAGGGAATGTTATCATCATACCATATGTATATGACTAGTAGGGAACTTTCAATGGTCTAAAGTTGATGTTCTTATTATTTTCAACACACCTGTAGTGGAGATCTTGGTCCATTCTCCTTTAAGGAATTCCTCTAGTTTGTCTCAGTTCAGACACAGTCTTACTCACATCTCCAAAGTACTGAAGAGGACGGACAACGATGCTGGGTAAGTCTGAAGACACACTGATTCTGGAGAGAGACTGATAACTCTGGAGAGAGAGAGAGAGAGAGAGAGAGGGACAGAGAGAGAGAAAGAGAGACAGAGAGAGACAGACCGAGAGAGAGGGACAGAGAGAGAGAGAGGAAAAGAGAGAGGGAGAGAGAAAGAGGGACAGAGAGAGAAAGAGAGCGAGGGAGAGAGAGAGAGAGACAGAGAGAGGGGGACAGAGAGAGTCATGCTCAACATGAGTTCCTGATATATTTCATTTTTGTTTTGTTTTTAGAATGAGATAAACACTCTAATCGAAAAAGCTAGCTACACAACAAAGACCTAGCCAGCATGCTAACAAGCTAGCCAGAAGAAACCTAGCAAGGGGAGTTAATACAACTACATCAAACGACCAAACTGAGTGAGTAAACCAAAAAGGAGACAGACTAACTTTAAACATATCTTCTGTTTGTTTGTGTGAAGATTTGTCACTCTTTTTGCTGGTTTTTGAGCTAAATTACAGCTAGCTGGCAACAGCAGCAGACGAACAAATCGGTTGCCATGGCAACGGGGCAGCAGAACAGATCAGCAGCAGTAGTAGCAGAGCCCACAAGCACCATGTCCCCACTCCCCCTCAGCGCTGAATCCATTCCCTACCCTCCAGAGGCCAAAAATGGAAGCTTTTAATTAAACAGACACTACTAAAGGGGAGGCCAGAAACCCTTTTCGCAGACCTCTACAAAAACGGTGATGTGAGTAATCTCATCTTCCTCACTGACCAGCCAAATGCATGGCGCTCAGCAGTGTGCTCTCACTACCCATCCATAAAGAAAGAGGGAATCTGTAATGGGTGGAAGCTGAAAGTCAAAGAGACAGACGACCTTGACAGCACCACGATAACAATCAACCTCTACAAGACTGGGACTGTCATGGTGCAAGGTAACATTAGGCTGTTTGAAACAGACTTTCAGACCATTAAGGAGAGAGCAGAGAGAGGGCACCACCAGTGGCATGCCCTCCCACAAGACAAACTCCACCAGCGCCACCCTCACCCCTACTCTCCCCACCCAAAAAGGCACATCCAGCACCTCTCTTCCCACCATAACGAAGGACACGCCCCAGGAGGAGAGCAACCCCCTCAGTGCAGAGCAGGCTCAGGCCCTCCTCACCACCATGGCTGCCATGAGGGATGAGTTCACCAGACTGGAGGGGGAGGTGGCCCTGCTCAGGGTGAGCGTAAGCAAACAGCAACCAGACAACAACACCTTAGAGGAGCTCCTAACCAAGGTGATGACAGAGCAGGACAGCAGCCTTGCAACACAGCTGAAAGAGGTTCAGCAAGAGAGAGACGGACTCAAGAGAGAGCTGGCTGATCTAACAAAGGAGGAGAGAGAGCTGGCTGATCTAACAAAGGAGGTGAGAGAGCTGGCTGATCTAACAAAGGAGGCGAGAGAGCTGGCTGATCTAACAAAGGAGGTGAGAGAGCTGGCTGATCTAACAAAGGAGGTGAGAGAGCTGGCTGATCTAACAAAGGAGGTGAGAGCTGGCTGATCTAACAAAGGAGGTGAGAGAGCTCCAAAAAGACAGGCCGAACAGTAATAACGATCTGACCACACTAAGAGAGGAGCTGCAGAAGAGAAAGTGAACAGGGGACAGACTGCAGGAGCAGCTAGAACACCACTCTATGACCTGCCCTCACACAGCAGAGGAGCCCAGCTCAACCAGCCAGGCCTCCCCAGCCCTGCCTGCTGCACCCCTCCTTCCCAAACCCCAGAACAGCCTCCCATTGACAGCGGCACCGGCACAGCCAGCCACACCTCAACTCCAACACCCACCAGCCCACCCTCTGCCCCCTCCAGTCCAGAAGAAACACTGGCTGACATTGTCCTGTTGATGGACTCAAATGTACGCAGATGACCTGGTGCTGCTGTCTCCCACTAAAGGGGGGTTACAGCAGCACCTAGATCGTCTTCGCAGGTTCTGTCAGACCTGGGCTCTGACCGTTAACCTAAAAAAAAAACAAATATGATGATATTCCAAAAAAGGTCCGAAAATAAGGATGACAAATTTAAATATGTTATATATTGTGAGCGTACCAAGTAATTAGGCGTCACTCTAAAGCGGGAAGGTGGAATAAACGAGTCAGGAAAAAGGTTTTTCTGATTGAACACGGTTCTCTATTGAGAGTATTTTGTCAACAAAAACATTCAAACATAATCAATGAAAAATCTTCCAAGGAAAAACACACATCTTCTTCTCCAGATGAAACAAGAACACAATAGGATAATCTTTAAACTACAACAAACATAAATCACGGTTTTGTCACCGTCTTAGTGGTTCTTTCAGCACAGCTTCTCTCTCTCTCGGTGGCCATCTTCCAGAGATAGTTTCCCCCTTCTCTTCTGGTTCCATTCTCTCTTTTATAGGGGAAGGAGAGTATCTCATTAGTACCGTCAGCTGTGCTTAATTGACTCTGGTTACCTTGTCTCCCAGGCTCTGTTGGGCAACTATCCATGAGCCCAGCCTGCCCTCTAGTGGTCCGTCCACAATATGTTCTTTTTGGACACAGTTCTATTAGAACACACCAAAAACTACACATATCTAGGACTAAATATCAGCAACACAGGTAGCTTTCACACAGCTGTGAATGAGCTGAGAGACAAAGCAAGAAGAGCATTCTATTCCATTAAAAGGAACATCAAAATCGAAATTCCAATTAGAATCTGGCTCAAAAATGTTCAATCAGTTATAGAACCAATTGCTCTATATGGCAGTGAAGTATGGGGTCCAATCTCTAATCATGAATTCACCAAATGGGACAAACATCCAATCGAAATACTGCATGCAAAGTTTTGCAAGACTGTATTGCAAGTGCAAAGAAAAACTCCAAATAACGCATGTAGAGCAGAATTGGGCCAATACCCCCTCCTCATTCGAATAGAAAAAATAACCATCAAATTTTACAACCATCTAAAAACAAGTGACCCCAAAACATTCCATCACACAGCTCTACAATGTCAAGAGATGAAACAAGAGAAGAGTCCCCTCAGCCAGCTGGTTCTGAGGCTCAGTTCACCAACCCAAACCAACCCCAAAGTGCCTCAGGACAGCACTCAGAAAATCTGGCCCAACCAAATCATCACAAAGTCTAAGTAAACTTCAAAGCTATTTGGCTCTAAACAGACAGTACATGGTGGCAGACTATCTGACCACTGTGACTGATAGAAAACTGAGGAAAACATTGACTAGGTACAGACTCAGTGAGCACAGTCTGGCTATAGAGACCGGTCATCACAGAGAAACCTGGCTTCCCAGAGAGGACAGGCTGTGCTCACTCTGCTCCAGGGGAGAGTTAGAGACAGAGCTGCATTTCCTATTACACTGTGATAAATACTCAGACTTAAGAGAATATTTCTTTCCCCAAATTATAATTCAATACAAAGAATTTGACACTATAAAAGATGAAGAAAAAATGAAATATTTATTGGCTGAAAAGCCAAAATGTGCAGTTTAGGCAGCCAAATATGTGTCCTCCTGCCACCTGAGGGACAGCCAGTGAAAAGTGGCTGTCGATAATATTTCCCATCTTGTTTTGTTTTGTCTTTCATACCATGTCATGTGTCTTGAGTTTGAGTTTATTTTGTTTTTACAGAGACAGTGCACATGTCACGCTCTGACCTTAGTTCCTTTTTATGTCTCTATTTTGGTTTGGTCGGGGCGTGAGTTGGGTGGACATTCTATGTTGTTTTTCTATGTTTTCTATGTGTTTGGCCTGGTATGGTTCCCAATCAGAGGCAGCTGTCTAACGTGGTCTCTGATTGAGAGCCATACTTAGGTAGCCTGTTCCCACCTGGTGTTTGTGGGTAGGTGCTTTCTGTTTTTGTGTCTGCACCAGACAAAACTGTTTCGGTTGTTCTCTTTGTTATTTTTGTTAATTCAGTGTTCAGGTAAATAAACAAGATTAACACGTATCACGCTGCACCTTTGGTCCTCACCTTCTTCCACCAACGGCCGTTACAGCACATTAATCAACTTTTCAGTAAAAGTGCCGGTTTTAGCCAGCCGGCTAATTTTCAACTGCAATCCCTGGTCAGGTTATTAAAAACAATTACAATATAGACAATCATTGAGCAGTGAGCACACACAGAGCAACATAGGACAAACGAGACATAGCATACAGACAGAGCAACATAGGACAAGCAAGACGTAGCATACAGACAGAGCAACATAGAACATAAAGCAAAAAGACAAAATTCATAAAAGCAACAAAGTGTTTCCACACCTCACAAGCTACAGACAACAGACAACATGGAAAGCGGCAATACACAGCTAGGGATTATGATCACAAATCTGATTGACCTCTTGCCATTTATTCATACATTTTGTGAAAGTGTGATAGATGGTGCAGTTATGTGTTTCTGATGAAGAACATGCAAACAGTTTTTTTCACATTGATATGCAAACACAAGTCACTGAGCCACTTTGTAACCTGGACCATTACAGTAGTGAGTTCTTGTGCAGCTTGTTGTTTGCTCTTTGCATGCACATATATCACTGTATCATCTGCATACATTTGAACTTCATACCCAGTACAGACAGAAGGCAGATCATTAATGCACAGGTTGAACAGGAGGGGCCCCAGTATTGACCCTTGGGGCACGCCCACATCATATCTAAGAGTGGGCGACAGCTCATTGCTCACTCTGACACACTGAGTTCTGCCTTCAAGGTATGATTTCATCCATCTCAAGGCATCGGGAGAAAAGATGAACTTGGACAATTTGTGATGAGAATCTCATGGTTAACAGTATCAAAAGCCTTCCTTAGGTCCAGAAACACAGCCCCAACAACGCCCCCTTTGTCCATCTTGGACTTCACATTTTCCAGAAGAAAGCAGTTGGCCGTTTCTGTGGAGTGTTTCGCTCTGAAGACAAACTGCATGGAGTGTAATGTGAAGGGGTTGTTGTTGAGGTGGGCAATCAGTTGTTCTGATACACACTTTTCAACAACCTTTGACACCACAGGTAGTATACTAATGATTTAAAGATGGCCGTTATTGTGGCCGACTTCTATACACTTGGAAACGCCCCGAGACCAATAGATGTGTTGGTGACCTTAGTAATGGGGCCAATGAGTGACTCTTTGTAGTTTTTAAGAAAGGTAGAGTCCAGCCCAAACACATCTTTGGCTTTAGAGTTCTTTCGTGAGCTAATCACCTTGTTCACCTTTGACTCAGGTTGAGCGTCATTCACTAGCACTGAGCCCATGAAACCAGTGAAGGAGTTCTGTGTCAGTACCCTGACAGAGTCAATAAAGTAGTAAATGAAGGCTATTGCTGTTTCGACTGCATCCTGTGTTAGATTGTTATTCACTATGATTTCTTGTCTTTTTGCAGTGTTACTATGGTCTTTCCCTGTTAATTTTTTTAGATTCTCCCAGATCAGTTTAGAATTTCCCTTTGCTTCACCAATACCTGACCACTGTGACTGACCCAAACTTAAGGAAAGCTTTGACTATGTACAGACTCAGTGAGCATGAGCTTGCTATTGAGAAAGGCCGCCATAGGCAGACATGGCTCTCAAGAGAAGACATGCTATGTGCACACTGCCCCAAAAATTTGGTGGAAACTGAGCTGCACTTCCTAACCTCCTGCCCAATGTATGACCATATTAGAGACGCATATTTCCCTCAGATTACACAGATCCACAAAGAATTCGAAAACAAACCCAATTTTGATAAGCTCCCATATATACTGGGTGAAATCCCACAGTGTGCCATCACAGCAGCAAGATTTGTGACCTGTTGCCACAAGAAAAGGGCAACCAGTGAAGAACAAACACCATTGTAAATACAACCATATTTATGCTTATTTATTTGCTCTTGAGTACTTTAACCATTTGTACATTGTTACAACACTGTATATATATATATATATATATGACATTTGTAATGTCTTTATTGTTTTGAAACTTCTGTATGTGTAATGTTTACTGTTCATATTTATTGTTTATTTCACTTTTGTATATTATCTACCTCACTTGCTTTGGCAATGTTAACGCATGTTTCCATGCCAATAAAGCCCCTTGAATTGAATTGACAGAGAGCGAAGAGCGAGAGAGAGGGACATAGAGCGAGAGAGAGAGGGGGACAGAGAGAGAGGGACAGAGAGAGAGAGGGAAAGAGAGAGCGAGAGAGGGACAGAGAGAGAGGGACAGAGAGAGAGAGGGAAAGAGAGAGCGAGAGAGGGACAGAGAGAGAGGGGGACAGAAAGAGAGGGGGACAGTGAGAGAGAGAGGGACGGACAGAGAGAGAGAGGGATGGACAGAGAGAGAGAGGGACGGACAGAGAGAGAGGGACGGACGGACGGACAGAGAGAGGGACAGAGAGAGAGAGGGAAAGAGAGAGCGAGAGAGGGACAGAGAGAGAGAGGGAAAGAGAGAGCGGAGAGGGACAGAGAGAGACAGAAAGAGAGGGGGACAGTGACAGAGAGAGGGACGGACAGAGAGAGAGAGGGACAGAGAGAGAGAGGGACGGACAAAGAGAGAGGGACGGACAGAGAGAGGGACGGACAGAGAGAGAGGGATGGACAGAGAGAGAGAGGGACGGACATAGAGGGGAACAGAGAGAGAAAGACAGAAAGAGAGAGAGACGGGACAGAGAGGGGGAGGGACAGAGATGGACAGAGAGACAGGGACGGAGACTGACAGAGAGAGGGACAGGACAACATAATGATTGAGATGAATAGTTTCACATGAAGTTCAATTCATATCACATGTAACAAGGCAGTTTAGTTACCTGGAGGAAATGGATGTGATCCTCTGAGTGTGAGAGCTTCTCCAGCTCAGTGCTTCTCTTCCTCAGCTCAGCTATCTCCTGCTTCAGTTGCTCCAGGAGTCCTTCAGCTTGACTCACTTGAGCCTTCTCTTGGGCTCTGATCAGCTCCTTCACCTCAGAGCGCCTTCTCTCAATGGAGCGGATCAGCTCAGTAAAGATCTGATTTACTGTCCTCTACTGCTGCCTGTGCAGAGCGCTGTTAAGAGTACACAAACAAAACAAGCGTGCGGTTAAAATTGGCAAAAAACACACACATTTCTTCACACAGGGTCGTGGGGTGAGACAGGGATGCAGCTTAAGCCCCACCCTCTTCAACATATATATCAACGAATTGGCGCAGGCACTAGAAAAGTCTGCAGCACCCGGCCTCACCCTACTAGAATCCGAAGTCAAATGTCTGCTGTTTGCTGATGATCTGGTGCTTCTGTCACCAACCAAGGAGGACCTACAGCAGCACCTATATCTTCTGCACAGATTCTGTTAGACCTGGGCCCTGACAGTAAATCTCAGTAAGACCAAAATAATGGTGTTCCAAAAAAGGTCCAGTCACCAGGACCACAAATACAAATTCCATCTAGACACTGTTGCCCTAGAGCACACAAAAAACGATACATACATTGGCCTAAACATCAGCACCACAGGTAACTTCCACAAAGCTGTGAACGATCTGAGAGACAAGGCAAGAAGGGCATTCTATGCCATCAAAAGGAACATACATTTCAACATACCAATTAGGATTTGGCTAAAAATACTTGAATCAGTCATAGAGCCCATTGCCCGTTATGGTTGTGAGGTCTGGGGTCCGCTCACCAACCAAGACTTCACAAAATGGGACAAACTGAGACCAAATTGAGACTCTGCACGCAGAATTCTGCAAAAATATCCTCTGTGTACAACGTAGAACACCAAATAATGCATGCAGAGCAGAATTAGGCCGATACCCACTAATTATCAACATCCAGAAAAGAGCCGTTAAATTCTATAACCACCTAAAAGGAAGCGATTCCCAAACCTTCCACAACAAAGCCATCACCTACAGAGAGATGAACCTGGAGAAGAGTCCCCTAAGCAAGCTGGTCCTGGGGCTCTGTTCACAAACACAAACACACCCTACAGAGCCCCAGGACAGCAGCACAATTAGACCCAACCAAATCATGAGAAAACAAAAAGATAATTACTTTACACATTGGAAAGAATTAACAAAAAAACAGAGCAAACTAGAATGCAGTCAGCAGGAGCAGCGACCATCCTTCTCCCCACGATGGAGGAGAGAGTTCTTCATCACACGTCCATCCTCCATCGCATCGGATCAGTGATGGATCAAATGATGGAGAGGATGGACCGTTGGGAGAGGAGTGGTCTCCCTACTACCCCACCTACCCTCCCACCAGCAACTCTACCATCTCCCCCAGCGGGATCCGGTACCAGTGCTCTGCGCATTACGCCTCCGAGGGAGTACGATGGAGCGGCGGCGGGGTGCCAGGGATTTCTACTACAACTAGATCTCTACCTGGCCACCGTTCGGCCGCCTCCCTCGGACGAGGAGAGCGTGAGTGTCCTCGTCTCTTGCCTTACGGGTAGAGCCCTGGAGTGGGCCAATGCTGTCTGGAACGGGCCCGACTCAGCGAGGGGCGACTACCCGGAGTTCACCCGCCGTTTCCGGGCGTGTTCGATCATCCTCCGGAGGGCCGAGCAGGGGGGTGAGAGGTTGTTCCATCTCCGTCAGGGGACGAGGAGCGCGCAGGACTTCGCGCTGGATTTCCGGACCTTGGCCGCTGGAGCAGGGTGGAATGACAGGGCCCTGATAGACCATTACAGGTGTAGCCTGAGAGAGGACGCCGCAGGGAGCTGGCTTGTCGGGACACTACGCTCAGCCTGGATGAACTGATAGACCTGTCAATCCAGTTAGACCATCTGCTAGCTGCTTGCGGACGTTCTGAAAGGGTCCTGTTAGTTCCACCTCCTGACCCTCCCGCTCCTATCCCGATGGAGCTAGGAGGGGCTGCATCTAGGGAGATCGGAGGAGGAAGCTCCTCCTGTACCAGTTGTGGCCGGAGAGGGCACACTTTCAGGTCGGTGCTGGAGGAATTCATCTGGGAGTCGAGAGGGCAGGCAGAACACTCCTCGGTTACCCCAGGTGAGGCAGCACCACACTCTCCCAGAGTTTCCTGTTGGTCACATGTTTTTATTAATATGTTTCCTTAAATTTTTTCCCTCTCTCCAGCATAAGGCGCTAGTCGATTCAGGCGCAGCTGGGAACTTTATAGATCGCGGACTCGCTCAGAGGTTGAGGATTCCGTTAGTTAAGGTAGACCCCCCTTTTCCCGTGCACTCGTTAGATAGTCGACCGTTAGGGTCAGGGCTGGTCAGGGAGGCCACTATTCCTTTGGAGATGATTACGCAGGGGAATCATAAGGAGCGGATTAGTCTGTTCCTTATCGATTCACCTGCGTATCCGGTGGTGCTGGGGATTCCCTGGCTGGCTATTCACAATCCAATGATTTTGTGGAAACAAGAAACTCTCCAGGGGTGGTCTGATGAGTGTTCAGGCAGGTGTGTAGGAGTTTCCATCGGTGCGACCACGGTGGAGAGTCCAGACCAGGTTTCCACCGTGCGCATTCCCGCTGAGTATGCCGATTTGGCTATCGCTTTCAGTAAAAAGAAAGCCACCCAATTACCACCCCATCGACAGGGGGATTGCGTGATAAACCTCCAGGTAAACGCTGCACTCCCCAGGAGTCATGTGTATCCTTTATCCCAGGAGGAGACGTTGGCTATGGAGACATATGTCACGGAAGCTCTGGGACAGGGGTACATTCGGCCCTCCATGTCACCCGTCTCCTCGAGTTTCTTTTTTGTGAAAAAAAAGGATGGTGGTTTGCGTCCATGTATTGATTATCGAGGTCTCAATTCCATCACGGTGGGTTTTAGTTACCCACTACCTCTCATCGCTACGGCAGTGGAATCATTTCACGGAGCGCAGTTTTTCACGAAACTGGATCTCAGGAGAGCGTATAATCTGGTGCGTATTCGGGAGGGAGATGAGTGGAAAACCGCATTTAGTACCACATCTGGCCATTATGAATACCTCGTCATGCCGTACTGGTTAAAGAATGCTCCAGCTATCTTTCAATCCTTCGTTGACGAGATTCTCAGAGACCTGCACGGACAGGGTGTGGTGGTGTATATGGACAATATTTTGATCTACTCCGCTACACGCACCATGTGTCTCTGGTGCGTAAGATTCTAGGGCGACTGCTGGAGCATGAACTGTACGTGAAGGCGGAGAAATGTGAGTTTTCTAAACTAACCGTTTCCTTCCTGGGTTATCGCATTTTCAGCTCGGGGGTGGTAATGGAGGGTGACCGCGTCAAGGCCGTGCGTAATTGGCCGACTCCGACCACAATAAAGGAGGTGCAGCGGTTCTTAGGGTTTGCCAATTACTACCGGAGGTTTATCCGGGGTTTTGGTCAGGTAGCAGCTCCTATTACCGCACTGCTGAAGGGGGGGCCGGTGCGTTTGCAGTGGTCAGCAGAGGCGGACAGAGCTTTCCGTAGGTTGAAGGCGCTGTTCACTGAGGCGCCGGTGTTGGCGCATCCGGACCCTTCTTTGAGGTTCACAGTAGAGGTGGACGCAGCCGAGGCTGGGGTTGGAGCGGTGCTCTCACAGCGCTTGCTCCGCCCCTGTGCTTTTTTTTAGAAGAAGCTCGGGCCAGCGGAGCGGAATTATGATGTGGGGGACAGGGAGTTGTTGGCTATGGTTAAGGCTCTGAAGGTGTGGAGACACTGGCTTGAGGGGGCTAAACACCCTTTCCTCATCTGGACTGACCACCGTAACCTGGAGTATATCCGATCAGCTAGGAGACTGAATCCTCGTCAGGCAAGGTGGGCCATGGATTTCACCAGATTTCGTTTTACGATCTCGTATCGACCAGGTTCCCTCAACACTAAGGCCGACGCGCTGTCCCGCCTCTATGACACTGAGGACCGGTCCATCGATCCTACTCCCATCATTCCGGCAGCTAAGCTGGTGGCACCAGTAGTATGGGAGGTGGACGCGGACATCGAGCGGGCGCTAAGAGAGGAACCTGCGCCTCCACAGTGTCCGGAGGGTCGTAGGTACGTGTCGCTCGCTGTTCGTGATCAATTGATTCGATGGGCTCATAGTCTACCCTCGTCGGGTCACCCGGGTATTTATAGGACAGTGCGAGGTCTTAGGGGGAAGTACGGGTGGCCTACCTTGGTGAGAGATGTGCGATTCTATGTCTCCTCCTGTTCGGTGTGCGCCCAGAGTAAGGCTCCTAGGCACCTGCCACGAGGGAGGTTACAACCCCTCCCCGTTCCACAACGACCATGGACCCATCTATCGGTGGATTTTCTTACTGACCTTCCCCCCTCTCAGGGGAACACTACGATCCTGCCGCCTTATCCCGTTGCCCGGTCTCCCTACGGCCCTGCAGACCGCGGAGGCTCTTTTCACCCATGTCTTCCGGCACTACGGGGTGCCCGAGGATATTGTTTCTGATCGGGATCCCCAGTTTACCTCCCGAGTGTGGAGGGCATTTATGGAACGTCTGGGGGTCTCGGTCAGCCTCACCTCAGGGTATCACCCGGAGAGTAATGGGCAAGTGGAGAGAGTGAACCAGCAGGTGGGTAGGTTTCTGCGGTCGTATTGCCAGGACCGGCCAGGGGAGTGGGCGAGATACATCCCCTGGGCTGAAATGGCCCAGAATTGATTAAGCCACTCCTCTACCATCATGTCACAGTTTCAGTGCGTGTTGGGGTACCAGCCGGCTCCTGCGGACTGAGGCTCCTGCGGTGGAGGAGTGGGTGCAGCGCTCTAATGAGACCTGGAGGGCGGTCCAGGAGTCATTACGTCAGGCCAGTGGATGGCAGAAGAAGAGCGCTGACCGTCACCGCAGTGAGGCCCCCGTGTTTGCACCAGGGGACAGGGTCTGGCTCTCGACCCGAAACCTGCCCCTCCACTTGCCCTGCTGGAAGCTGGGTCCGCAGTGTATAGGGCCATTTAAAGTCCTGAGGAGAATAAACAAGGTTTGTTATTACTCCTTTCGTATTATCGCATTAACCCTCTCCTCAGGCCGGTGGTAGCTGGTCCCATGCAGGAAGGTGAGGTTCCGGAGTTCCCTCCGCCCCTCTGGACATCGAAGGGTCCCCGGCGTAGAGAGAGTTCCATTGCCTCCATCCGGATCGCCCTGCGCCTCGGCCCCCGGGTCGTCCTCGAGGCCAGCGTCGGCACACTGCGGGAGCTGCGCGTCAGTGGGAGGGATACTGTCACGAATATTACCGAAGGTGGCTCCCCTTCTTGTTCGGGTGGCGCTCGGCGGTCGTCGTTACCAGTCTACTAGCTGCCACCGATCCTTTGTTCTGTGTTCGTTTGGTTTTGTCTAATTGGTTTCACCTGTTTATTGTTTGGTTGTTAGGGTGGGGTTATTTAAGTTCGTTTAGCCCGCTTCTGTTTGTGTGGGCTTGTTCTCCTGTATGTCTGAGAGGTGTTAGTGTTTTTTGTTGGGTTTTTGCGCTGTCCTAGTATTTCACATCAGGGGACTATTTTGTTTTATAGTTACACCTGTGTTGGGTATACTATTTTTGTTCCTGTTCATTTTTGGACATTAAAGCGTGTTTTTCCCGAATCCTTTGCTCTCTGCGCCTGACTCCACACCCATTCACTCATCGACTGTTACAAGTGAGGCAGCTGAGAAATAAGGTGTATTTTTCTCATTCATTCCAGAGATCAGTCTCGAACCTGCCCAACGCCAATTGCAGCCATTTAGAAACAACATATCACCAAAACGTTTTTTAAAATTAATTTAAAAAATGTCTCCTGGCTGTTTAAATTGGCCACGTCTTGAAAAATAGAACAGGGACATGCGTTTTGTTTCGGTTTTACACCTTTTTATAAACATTTAAAACAGGATGACCATGATGAAAAAAATCTAACGTTTGATGGCTATGCGCCAACCATCGCTATCACTGTGAGTCACTACAACGTGTAATCAGGTGAACAGTGAGCTTCCTCACCAAGTAGCTGTTACCTAGTTAATAATAAGTTACCTGAGGTAAACCAACAAGGTTAACGCGGGCTGGTCTCATTGATAACAATAGTGAAGCTGACATTGTGACGCAGAACAATGGACTGGGAATAGAACTTTCAGAAGGTGAGTTGGTGTCACAGTGTTCAATACAACTAATAGGAGCTGGCAGGGTGAGACATCACCTAAAATAAGACCTGTTTTTACTATACAACTAATAGGAGCTGGCAGGGTGAAACATGACCTAAAATAAGGCCTGTTTTTACTATACAACTAATAGGAGCTGGCAGGGTGAAACATGACCTAAAATAAGGCCTGTTTTTCAATAAAACTTATAGGAGCTGGCAGGGTGAAACATGACCTAAAATAAGGCCTGTTTTTCGCGATTACGACAAACAGCTGAGACATATGGTAATATTGGTAATATTATATGTTGCTTGGCGGATGCAATGAACTAGTTTTATCAGTAAATGTTAAAAATGTAGTGTCCATCCTAGTCATTGTCCCCGCTGCCGGCTGGTAGCGCTTGCCTGCCCTCAATCCCCACACTATCTTTGTTAAACTTTTAGGGATAGGGGGCAGCATTTTCACTTTGGATGAATTGCGTGCCCATAGTGAACTGCCTCCTACTCTGTCACAGATGCTAATATATGCATATTATTATTGATATTAGATAGAAAACACTCTGAAGTTTCTAAAACTGTTGGAATTATGTCTGTGAGTATAACAGAACTCATAGGACAGGCAAACTTCCAAACAGGAAGTGGAAATTCTGGGGCTGGTTGATTTTCAACTCATCGCCTATTCACATCCAAATAAGATATGGATCTGTTCGCACTTCCTACACCTTCCACTAGATGTCAACAGTCAGTAGAACATGGAAGGAAGCCTCTAGTGTGATGTGGGACCGGATGGCAGCTATTTGAGTCACTGGTCTAGCAGAATGCCAGTTCCTGGTTACACAGAGCAGTCATTATATCGCATGCGTTCCATTACTCTGTAGACAAAAACAAATGCTCCGTTTGGAATGTTATTGATATATATGATAATAACATCCTGAAGATTGATTCTCTACTTAGTTTGACCAGTTTATTCGACCTGGAATATAACTTTTTGAAGTTTTCGTCCGAGTTCGCCTGGACCAGCGCAAAAGTAGCTAATTGGACACTAGAATGGACATTATGGAACAAAACAATGATTTATTGCGGAATTCGGATTCCTTGCACTGCATTCTGATCAAAGATCATCAAAGGTAAGGGAATATTTATGATGTCATTTCGTATTTCTGTTGACTCCAACATGGCAGAGAAATATATTTACGTCTGAGCGCTGTCTCAGGTTATTGCATGGTATGCTTTTTTCGTAACGTTTAAAAAAAATCTGACACAGCGGTTGCATTAAGAACCAGTGTATCTTTAATTATATGTAAAACATGTATCTTTCGTCAAAGTTTATGATGAGTATTTCTGTTATCTGGCGTAGCTCTCTGTAATTACTCCGGATATTTTGGAGGCATTTCTGAACATGGTGCCAATGTAAACCGAGATTTGTGGATATAAATATGCATATTATAAAACAAAGTAGTAATGTATTGTGTAACATGATGTCATATGAGTGTCATCTGATGAAGATTATCAAAGGTTAGTGATTAATTTTATCTCTAATTCTGCTTTTGGATCTTTGGCTGGGAAAAATGGCTGTGTGTTTTTTGGGATTTGGTGGTGATCTAACATAAATATATGTTGTGTTTTCGCTGTAAAACATTTTAAAAATCGGACATGATGGGTAGATTTAACAAGATGTTTATCTTTCATTTGCTGTTTTGGACTTGTTAATGTGTGAAAGTTAAATATTTCTAAAAAATATTTTTGAATATCCCGCGCTGCCTTTTCAGCAGAATGTTGGGGGGGTGCGAAGTTAAGAAACAAACACTTGTCTACGAAAAAAGACACCTAGCCAAGAGCAAATGAAATGAAAACCACTTGTAAAGTTACCAAAACGAACCAACTCTAAACGGAGGCAGATTAGACACCACTACTCTTGTCGAAATCGGGCACCAACACACCCCTCACAAAAATGATACTGGTAACTAGTCGAGTAACAAGACTCACCTTTTTCATTAACAAAAACCTCCTTGTTCATTCTGGATACAGAGTGTATATGTTCTGCTCCCACCTGTTCGCCGACCATGATCAGAAATTCCTCCACACCATTCTCCAGAATGCACCTAATGCAAGAGCGTTTCTTCTTCACTCGGTTGAAGCCATCACGCCGCACAAACAAACTACCCCTACTCCCCCTCAACTCTAACCGATAAAGAGTGGAAACCAATAAATAAACCCTCAACAAGAGAAAATAACATTGGAAAATACGCTAAAAGAAAAAAGAATAGTAACCCTCCTCAGGAACCACAAAAACGTCACACAACCAACTACTTCTTCTATGATATAATAGCGGTCCGCAAATCAACGTTAAAGGTGCATGGCGCCACCTACTGTGCTGGAGTGTGTTCAATCACAGTTTACAACATTTATAAATCCTCCTACCTAACTCAGTACTTCTGAGAAAATAAAAAAGAGCCCTACTAACTTCTAATAGACCCTCCCCAATCCCTAAATCCTTTCCAAACCCCCCAACCCCGTCCAACCTCAATAACCCTACACTTCAATCTTTCCCTCTCTTCAACATACTTACAACAATATAACAACACAAGCTCCACCGTTTCATTGACAAATACCCTCCAGACACAAACCATTCACTTGCTGCCAACCAGATGTAAGGACCAGTTCAATGTACAATGTCGTAAGCACAATCGAGTAAACACCACCTCTTCCTTCCAAATCTGACCTTTCAATCTTGGTCCACCGACCTTTCTTTGGAGGAGTCCCATCTCTTATAAGGGCATATAAATGCCGTCCCTTGTGCTCAGAGCCCCATCTCTTCTGCCACACATCTATCAAAATGTCTCTGATCTCACATTTGGCCTCACCTTCTACCCAGTGGAACATTAATATCAATTATATCTTTTAGCTAACTGGTGTACAATTCCATTCCCTTCCACACCTGAATGTGCTGGGACCCAGCAGAATCTCACTACTACACCCATTCTCTCAATTCTCCATAACAACATTGCTACCTCCAATAGAAGGTCACTCCTATTAGATTTACCAGATGATAAACTATTCAGACAGAGAATCTGAGCATACTATATTCCTAACAGGTTGTACGTCCTCCACCCACTGGAGGGCAACGATTATTACCAACAGTTCAACTGAGTATACTGACAGTTCATCTGTTAGTCTTCTACATATCTGCACATCAAATCCAGGAAGGTAAGCTCCTGTTCCTGGGCTCCACTATCTGGGTTCTACATATCTGCACATCAAATCCAGGAAGGTAAGCTCCTGTTCCTGGGCTCCACTATCTGGGTCCTTGATCCATCTGTGAAAAGCGGTAAAAAAACATAAAAACTTCTACCAATGTAATTGTCAACCAGTTTCCCTTCATTACTGACTTCTGACCAATCTGTCCTTTTCTCTACCAAGGTTAGATGAACAACAGGATCTGGGAGTAACCATGGAGGAACATCCCCTATCACCACAGAAGGGCCAACCTCCAAATCCTTCAAACCACTCTCATCAGCAAGCTTTTCAACTGTCCAACCAAAACCACTGCCTTGTCTACTAGTATATTCCCAACAGTCATCTAGAACAGTAGCAGTGGGATGCTCAACCTCACAGCCTTTCAACCCAATAAGCTAATGACAATTTATTACGTCGTATATCCAAAGGCATCTCACCTGCCTCCACTAGTAAGACACATACAGATGTTGATTTAAATGCACCAATACATATCCTTAAAGCCGTGTACTGGATTCTGTCCAGCTGCTGAAGCCAAGTCTGTGCCGTTGTTCCATAAACTATACACCCGTAATCAACTGTTGTCCTGATCAGAGCTCTATAAATATCCATCAACGATTGTCTGTCAGCACCCCATTCATAACCAGAGACCCACACAACCAACTACCATGAAAGTGATGGAATGAGAGAGAGAGACATATCATTACAACACTGTACATAGCCATTATATAACGTTTCTTCTTCTTTGGAGTTTAACGGCGGATGGCTTCCAATATGTTGCATTACTGCCCCCAACTGGACTATAATATAAATCTATTTTACTTTGTGATACAAAAAGTAAAATCCTTCCAACTAACCCTACACTCATTAAAAACCCACTACCCCATTCCACTACTTTGACTCTATCTGCTCCTGCACCATGACGACGACCTGGGAGGATGGGACACCACCACTCAACACACCCTGTAACTCTTCTGAAGTCAAATCTCGTATGACCAAATACTTCTCTGCAGCTGCCACCACAACATCTATTTTCTGTGATTTACGGTCCATATCTGCAGTACAGTTGATAACCATTGTTATGAACGCTAAGAAGCCAGCTTTACTGAAGCATATATCACTTGTTGGCCTATCCCTCTGTGCTGCACAGATCTACTACTCACAAGGATCCTCTCAGGATCCCTCACCCTTGACCCATCCTCCTCTACTTTCTTCACTGCCTCAGCAAACGTGCAGGCATCACAAACAGCATGAGTCTTCAACTTCAATTGCTCCACCTCCACACTTAACGCTATCCCAGAAATCACTCATTCCAATGGTGTCCTGTTCCTAAGAGCAAAGCAAGAAACAGATCTCGACCCAAGTTACGTGACACAGAGCGCCCACTCCCTCTGGTCAAATGAAACACAAACAAATATCAGAATTCCACTACAGGTTACCTTCACTGATTCAACTGCACCCAACTCCTTTCCCACCCACCCTGAATCCACAAATGGATCTGCCAAAAGGTATGGATCCACTTCCTCCAACAATGTAACTCCTACTGCACCAGAGTCTTCTTTATCATGTCCATTGATGTCAGACTCTGGTTCTGAGCTCTTCTCCACACCTTCTATCTCACTTAACTCTCCCTCATCCATTTCCATTTCACCTCCAGAACTCTGTCTGGCGCACGGCTCTCTCTTTTTGTACTTGAATTATAACATTTGAAATGTCTCTATTACTTTGAAACTTTTGTGAATGTAATGTTTACTGTTCATTTCTTATTGTTTAATTCACTTTTGTTTATGTTTCCCATGCCTATAAAGCCCTTTGAATCGAATTGAGAGTGAGCTCCATGTTAATATATAGGGGACATGAGTCAGTCATGGTTACTCATGTTTATGAGAGGAGGTAGCTCCGCCTTTGACTTCTAAATCAGTGTCGACCCAATAGGGAATGTCCTCTTGGTGTAACGGTCAAGATGTTGGTTTCTCCTGCAGTAGACCTGGGTTCATATCTCATCAGTTACATTAAGCAGTCTTGTCTGAAAGGGGTCCAGACAGACTGTTCCCAACAGTGGGATTGGAAAGGGGTCCCTCTCCTCTCTCTCTGACTGGAGGAGAGAAGTGAAATGGTGTGTCTGCTCTCGTCAACAATACTCACCTTGAAAGACTCCACAGCCTGTTGGAGCTCCTTCAGCTCCTTCTCTCTCTCCTGGAATCTCTGCTGGACCTTCTGCTGACTCAGCCCCAGCTGCCTCTGTAGAGAATCACTCTTCAATGAGCTATCAAGCTTTATTTGTCCAGTAGATGTGACATAGGGTCCATAGAGAGGAAGGTCTAAGATATTGATGGTGCCTTTAAAATATGATATTATGTTGCTCTGTGAATTATTATAGTTGTTATGGTAGGCCTACAGGTATCAAGGGGTTGAGACTGAACGTTTGACTCATAAAAGTGCATTCAGAAAGATAATAGTGTTTGACTTTAGAAAATGGTGATACATTTGGAGCAACTCAATATACTCAAGGTTTGTGTTCATATTTGTTCTGTCCCGTTACGATATCATTTGAAAGATCTTATATTCAAACAGCCTTAGTTCCTACTGTATCTTTAATTCTTTGTTTATCAGACAGTCACCAACAAGTTGTTCTGGTCTTACCTGTTTCTCAGTCCTCTCTGCTGAAGCTGACACTGTATCATGGCCTTTATGTTCATCCATCAGACACTGATAACAGATACACTGCTGATCGGTACGACAGAAAACCTCCAGCAGTTTGTCATGATGAGAGCAGATCTTCTCCTGTAGTTGTGTGGTGGCTTTGACCAGCTTGTGCATCTTGAAAGCAGGAGATTCATAGTGAGGTTGGAGGTGAGTATCACAGTAAGAGGCCAGACACGCCAGACAGGACATGAGGGCTTTCTGCTTAATGGTCCCAGTGCAGACATCACACGCCACATCTCCAGGTCCAGCATAGCACAGAGCAGGAGGTGGAGCAGCCTGGAGTCCTGTCTTCTTCAGTTTCTCCACAACCTCAGCCAACATGTTATTTTTCCTATGAGTAGGCCTTGGAGTGAAGTTCTCTCTGCCCTGAGGACAGCTATAGACCCCTTTCAGAACATCCTGATCCCAGCAGCCCTCAATACAGCTTCTACAGTAACTGTGTCCACGGGGGATGGTGACTGGTTCCTTCAGTAGATCCAGACAGACAGAACAACAGAACTGGTCCTGGTCCAGCAGAACTCCCTGCTGAGACATTTGGACGGTTGTTCACTCTCACACAGACAGACGACACAGAGACTCGGATCAGTTTCATTTCCTCAGAAAATAGTTTGGGGGATTGGGAGGGACTACCTGGTACTGGGGTTAGAGGGAAGGAAGGAGGGAGGGAACTGCATGCAACGTCAGAGGGAGACAAATTTAGTTGCTAGGTCAGGAACCTTAATTTGGAATAAATCTAACAAATGTGAGTTGTTGGAATATATAAAGGGTAACAGTTTCTCTGAAGTACATATTATATAATTATTTTAATGACCTATGTGTTATAACACTGATTATAAGTGTCTATAATAATTCACAAGTGTTTCTAATGGGGTGGGGAACTTGTTATTGATACAATGTACTGTAGTTGAAATGAATACTGTATGTATTGACTGATCATTGAGAATGAGGTAATACTTTACATTACATTGTGGTTATTACTGTTAGGTCTAGGGTCAGGGTTAGAGGTATTACATTCAGCAGTAACTCTAGACATATCTAGGACTAAAAAGAGAATACGTTTTACAATCAGAGTTCTTTGTATCTCTTCTTAATCATACAGATACCCCCCACATCTTATAGGTGGACGGGGTTATGAACACATCCAATACATTATTTCTGAAACCAGATGAAATGAAACTGTCTTTCAGCAGGAAAAGCTTCTCTAATAATCCTAACCATGGCTGGGTGTCTTCAGAGACTGAGAGGTATAGAGACACACTGTCAAGTCAAAACATCTTGCTGTGCTTTCATGTCAACACACGTATTCTATTCTAGTCATTATATTATATTGTATAATATTATATGATAATGTATTATATCCATAGGTTCCACTCATTATAGTGTTAATGATGACTGTTTGTTGTGTACATTGATTGAATGGTTAGGACTATCTCACTGTATTCACAGTTTAAATCCCAAGAGACCAGGAGATCTAAAGGAAGCCTTCAACACTGCATCCCTTCATCCAGACATAGTAAACAACCTGTCTGTCTGTCTGTCTGTCTGTCTGTCTGTCTGTCTGTCTGTCTGTCTGTCTGTCTGTCTGTCTGTCTGTCTGTCTGTCTGTCTGTCTGTCTGTCTGTCTGTCTGTTGTTATCAGCATTAAAAAGCCTTACAACTCTATGCACAAGGAATATTTAAACAATCTTTTAATTTTTTTGTTTTTACATTTACCTGAACAGTGCAGATGCAACGTTTAAGACTCCACTGAATCCACTGGTCTTCTAGAACCAAGAGGGTGACCTGCAGGTAAACAAGACACTACTTAATCATCTGGTCTTCTAGAACCAAGAGGGAGGCCTGCAGGTAAACGAGACACCACTGAATCCTCTGGTCTTCTAGAACCAAGAGGGTGACCTGCAGGTAAACAAGACACTACTTAATCATCTGGTCTTCTAGAACCAACAGGGAGGCCTGCAGGTAAACGAGACACCACTGAATCATCTGGTCTTCTAGAACCAAGAGGGTGACCTGCAGGTAAACGAGACACCACTGAATCCTATGGTCTTCCAGAACCAAGAGGGTGGCCTGCAGGTAAACGAGACACTACATAATCATCTGGTCTTCTAGAACCAAGAAGGTGGCCTGCAGGTAAACGAGACACCACTGAATCCTCTGGTCTTCATGGACCAAAAGGGTGGCCTGCATGTAAACAAGACACCACTGAATCCTCTGGTCTTCAAGAACCAAGAGGGTGACCTGCAGGTAAACAAGACACTACTTAATCATCTGGTCTTCTAGAACCAAGAGGGTGACCTGCAGGTAAACGAGACACCACTGAATCCTCTGGTCTTCTAGAACCAAGAGGGTGGCCTGCAGGTAAATGAGACACCACTGAATCCTCTGGTCTTCTAGAACCAAGAGGGTGGCCTGCAGGTAAACGAGACACCACTGAATCCTCTGGTCTTCTAGAACCAAGAGGGTGGCCTGCAGGTAAACGAGACACCACTGAATCCTCTGGTCTTCTAGAACCAAGAGGGTGGCCTGCAGGTAAACGAGACACCACTGAATACTCTGGTCTTCCAGAACCAAGAGGGTGGCCTGCAGGTAAACGAGACACTACATAATCATCTGGTCTTCTAGAACCAAGAGGGTGGCCTGCAGGTAAACGAGACACTACTTAATCCTCTGGTCTTCTAGAACCAAGAGGGTGGCCTGCAGGTAAACGAGACACTACATTTATTACATTTACATTTAAGTCATTTAGCAGACGCTCTTATCCAGAACCAAGAGGGAGACATCCTGTGGAACAGTGCATCTAAATCTTTTAAGGGGAGGGGGTGAGAAGGATTACTTTATCCTATCCTAGGTATTCCTGAAAGAGGTGGGGTTTCAGGTGTCTCCGGAAGGTGGTGATTGACTCCGCTGTCCTGGCGTCGTGAGGGAGTTTGTTCCACCATTGGGGGCCAGAGCCAGTTTTGACTGGGCTGCGCGGTGGCCTCAGTGGTAGGGAGGCGAGCAGGCCAGAGGTGGATGAACGCAGTGCCCTTGTTTGGGTGTAGGGCCTGATCAGAGCCTGGACTGAATTCCCCTCACAGCTCCGTAGGCAAGCACCATGGTCTTCGGATGCGAGAACCAGTGGAGAGAGCGGAGAGGGGGTGGCCTTGAACACCAGACGGCATGAGTTGTAGGGGTTTAATGGCACAGGCAGGGAGCCCAGCCAATCAGGTCTTAATCCAGACGGGAGATGACAAGTGCCTGGATTAGGACCTGCGCTGCTTCCTGTGTGAGGCAGGGTCGTACTCTGCGGATGTTGTAGAGCATGAACCTACAAGAACGGGCCACCGCCATGTTAGAGGGGGTGTTGTCCTCACGCCAGGTTCTTAAGGAGGACACAATGGAGTTGTCACATGGCGAGATCATGGAACGGGCAGTCCTTCCCCGGGAGGAAGAGCAGCTCCGTCTTGCCGAGGTCTGGTGGTGATCCGTCATCCACACTGATATGTCTGCCAGACATGCAGAGAGCCACCTGGTCATCAGAAGGGGGAAAGGAGAAGATTAATTGTGTGTCGTCTGCATAGCAATGATAGGAGAGACCATGTGAGGTTATGACAGACTACTACATAATACATACATAATAATACATATACATAAAATACATATAAAATAAATACATAATACACTACATAATCATCTGGTCATCTAGGACCAAGAGGGAGGCCTGCAGGTAAACGAGACACTACATAATCATCTGGTCTTCTAGAACCAAGAGGGAGGCCTGCAGGTAAACAAGACACTACATAATCATCTGGTCTCCTAGGACCAAGAGGGAGGCCTGCAGGTAAACGAGACACTACATAATCATCTGGTCTCCTAGGACCAAGAGGGAGGCCTGCAGGTAAACGAGACACTACATAATCATCTGGTCTCCTAGGACCAAGAGGGAGGCCTGCAGGTAAACGAGACACTACATAATCATCTGGTCTCTGGACCAAGAGGGAGGCTGCAGGTAAACGAGACACTACATAATCATCTGGTCTCCTAGGACCAAGAGGGAGGGCAGGCCTGCATAATCATCTGGTCTCCTAAACCTGCAGGTAGACACTACATAATCATCTGGTCTCCTAGGACCAAGAGGGAGGCCTGCAGGTAAACCACTACATAATCATCTGGTCTCCTAGGACCAAGAGGGAGGCCTGCAGGTAAACGAGACACTACATAATCATCTGGTCTCCTAGGACCAAGAGGGAGGCCTGCAGGTAAACGAGACACTACATAATCATCTGGTCTCCTAGGACCAAGAGGGTGGCCTGCAGGTAAACGAGACACTACATAATCATCTGGTCTCCTAGGACCAAGAGGGTGGCCTGCAGGTAAACGAGACACTACATAATCATCTGGTCTCCTAGGACCAAGAGGGTCCTCTGGACACTACTAATCATCTGGTCTCCTAGGACCAAGAGGGTGGCCTGCAGGTAAACGAGACACTACATAATCATCTGGTCTCCTAGGACCAAGAGGGTGGCCTGCAGGTCAAACCAAGAGGGTGGCACTAAACATAATCATCTGGTCTCCTAGGACCAAGAGGGTGGCCTGCAGGTAAACGAGACACTACATAATCATCTGGTCTCCTAGGACCAAGAGGGTGGCCTGCAGGTAAACGAGACACTACATAATCATCTGGTCTCCTAGGACCAAGAGGGTGGCCTGCAGGTAAACGAGACACTACATAATCATCTGGTCTCCTAGGACCAAGAGGGAGGCCTGCAGGTAAACAAGACACCACTGAATCCTCTGCAGCTTCTATTAGGGCCAGGAGTTTTCCTGTCTACGACACCTGGCAGGAAAGACTTTGTCTCTAGTTATATTATTGTTTACAGAGTGAGTTCATGTAACTTATGTGACTTGTTAAGCACATTTTTACTGGACAACAGAGCATTCTAAAAGTATTCAGCTCCTTTGACTTTTTCCACATGTTGTTACGTTACAGCCTTATTTTAAAATGGATTCAATTGTTTTTTTTTGCCTTATCAATGAACACACAATACCCCGTAATGACAAAGCAAAAACAGTTTTTTAGAAATATTCGCAAAAATCTAAAATAAAAAAATACTGAAATATCACATTTACATACAGTTGAAGTCGGAAGTTTACATACACTTAGGTTGGAGTCATTAAAACTATTTTTCAACCACTCCACAAATGTCTTGTTAACAAACTATAGTTTTGGCAAGTCAGTTGAGACATCTACTTTGTGCATGACACAAGTAATTCTTTCAACAATTGTTTACAGACAGATTATTTCACTGATAAGTCACTGTATCACAATTCCAGTGGATCAGAAGATTACATACACTAAGTTGACTCTGACTTTAAACAGCTAGGAAAAGTCCAGAAAATGATGGCATGGATTTAGATGCTTCAGAAAGGCTAATTGACATCATTTGACATCATTTGAGTCAATTGGAGGTGCACCTACCTTCAAACTCAGTGCTTGACCTCATGGGAAAATTTTTAAAAATCAGCCAAGACCTCAGAAAACAAATTGTAGACCTCCACAAGTCTGGTTCATCCTTGGGAGCAATTTCCAAACGCCTGAAGGTACCACGTTCATCTGTAGAAGCAATAGTACGCAAGTATAAACACCATGGGACCACTCAGCCGTCATACAGCTCAGGAAGGGGATGCATTATGTCTCCTAAAGATGAATGTACTTTGCTGCGAAAAGTGCAAATCAATCCCAGAACAACAGCAAAGGACCTTGTGAAGATGCTGGAGGAAACAGGTTCAAAAATATCTATTTCCACAATAAAATGAGTACTATCTCGACATAACTTGAAAGGCCACTCAGCAAGGAAGAAGCCACTGCTCCTAAACTGCCATAAAAAAAGCCAGACTACGGTTTGCAACTGCACATGGGACAAAGATCGTACTTTTGGGAGAAATGTCCTCTGGTCTGATGAAACAAAAATATAACTGTTTGGCCATAATGACCATCATTATGTTTAGAGGAAAAGGGGGAGGCTTGCAAGCTAAAGAACACCATCCCAACCGTGAAGCATGGGGGTGGCAGCATCATGTTGTGGGGGTGCTTTGCTGCAGGAGGGACTGGTACACTTCACAAAATAGATGGCATCATGAAAGGAAAAGTATGTGGATATATTGAAGCAACATCTCAAGACAGGAAGTTAAAGCTTGGTCTCAAATGGATTTTCCAAATGGACAATGACCCCAAGCATACTTTCAAGGACAACAAAGTCAATGTATTGGAGTGGCCATCACAAAGCGCTGACCTCAATCCCATAGAAAATTTGTGGGCAGAACTGAAAAAACGTGTGCGAGCAAGGAGGCCGACAAATCTGACTCATTTACACCAGCTCTGTCAGGCGGAATGGGCCAAAATTCACTCAAACTTATTGTGGGAGGCTTGTGGAAGGCTACCTGAAACATTTGACCAATTCAAACAATTTAAAGGCAATGCTACCAAATACTAATTGAGTGTATATAAACTTCTGACCCACAGGGAATGTGATGAAATAAATAAAAGCTGAAATAAATAATTATCTATAATATTATTCTGACATTTCACATTCTTAAAATAAAGTGGTGATCCTAACTGACCTAAGACAGGGAATAGTTACTTGGATTAAATGTCAGGAATTGTGAATAACTGAGTTTAAATATATTTGGCTAAGGTGTATGTAAACTTTCGACTCTTTGCTCAGTACTTTGTTCAATCACCTTTGGCAGCGATTACAGCCTCGAGGCTTCCTGGGTTTGACGCTACAAGCTTGGCACACCTGTATTTGGGGAGTTTCTCCCATTCCTCTCTGCTGATCCTCTCAAGCTCGGACATGTACTGTGGGATCTTATATAGACAGGTGTGTGCCATTCAAAATCTTCTCCAATCAATTGAATTTACCACAGGTGGACTCAAAAAAAGTTGGCAAGGATGATCAATGGGAACAGGATGCACCTGAGCTCAATTTTGAGTCTCATAGCAAAGGGTCTGAGAATAAGGTATTTCTGTTTTTTAGTTTCATACATTTGCAGAAAAATTATAAAAACCTGTTTTCGCTTTGTCATTATGGGGTATTGTGTAGATTGATGAGGAAAATGATTTATTACATCCATAATAGAATAAGGCTGTAATGTAACAAAATGTGGAAAAAGGGAAGGGGTCTGAATACTTTCTGAATGCTCTGATGAGGTGGACCAGTGATGTTTTCTTCTCAGTGGTGAGACTTGCCTTTCCATTTCAAACACCTTTACCTGAGATCGTACAAGACCTTACCTCGTAATTGCAGGTGGAAACAGACCTGCGTTCAAATAGTATTTAAAATCCTGTTGAATACTTAATAAGCAGTGGTTGATTGAGTTTGTTGTAATGGAACCAATAGAAAGGCCCTAAAAGTACAAACATCTAAAAAATGTCTTGCTCAGTTAGTCCCTCCCCGTTTCAGTTCATTTTCTTCAGTTTGGTGCCTAGTGAATATGACTCAGGTCTCTGTGGAAACATCAATGTAAATTCACCTTTGATTTTTACTCCTCACTTTCCCTTTCAGGTCCATAGGGTATTACTGCCCCCTGCTGGAGACTGGAGCACACTGCAATCCCTGGTTTTCTTTGTGCAGCCGGATGATGAGGCCTTCATCACCTGTTGTGACGGGTCCAACAAATATCCCATGTGAAGGCAGGGTCCCATCTCATCCAACACTTCAATGACTCTTGATAACTTCCGGCGCCGACGGAGATGGCCGCCTCGCTTCGCGTTTCTAGGAAACTATGCATTTTTTTGTTTTTTTTACGTGTTATTTCTTACATTGGTACCCCAGGTCATCTTAGGTTTCATTACATACAGTCGGGAAGAACTACTGAATATAGGAGCAACGTCAACTCACCATCAGTACGACCAGGAATATGACTTTCCCGAAGCGGATCCTGTGTTCTGCCTTCCACCCAGGACAACGGAATGGATCCCAGCCTGTGACCCAAAACAAAGAAGTCGTAAAAGGGGGAAACGAAGCGATCTTCTGGTCAGGCTCTGGAGACGGGCACATCGCACACCACTCCCTAGCATACTTCTCGCCAATGTCCAGTCTCTTGACAACAAGGTTGATGAAATCCGAGCAATGGTAGCATTCCAGAGAGACATCAGAGACTGTAACGTTCTTTGCTTCACGGAAACATGGCTCACTCGAGACACGCTAACGGAATCGGTGCAGCCAGCTGGTTTCTTCACGCATCGCGTCGACAGAAACAAACATCTTTCTGGTAAGAAGAGGGGCGGGGGCGTATGCCTTATGATTAACGAGACGTGGTGTGATCATAACAACATACAGGAACTCAAGTCTTTCTGTTCACCTGATTTAGAATTCCTGAAAATCAAATGTCGTCCGCATTATCTACCAAGGGAATTCTCTTCGATTATAATCACAGCCGTATATATTCCCCCAAAGCAGACACATCGATGGCCCTGAACAAACTTTATTTGACTCTTTGCAAACTGGAAACCACATATGCTGAGACTGGTTCGATCACGCGGACTGGGATATGTTCCGCATTGCGTCCAACAACAACATTGACAAATATGCTGATTCGGTGAGCGAGTTCATTAGAAAGTGCATTGATGATGTCGTTCCCATAGCAACGGCTAAAACATTCCCAAACCAGAAACCGTGGATTGATGGCAGCATTCGCCTGAAACTGAAAGCACAAACCACTGCTTTAACCAGGGAAAGGTGACCGGAAACATGACCGAATACAAACAGTGTAGGTATTCCCTCCGCAAGGCAATCAAACAAGCGTCAGTATAGAGACAAAGTAGAGTCACAATTCAACGGCTCAGACACAAGAGGTATGTGGCAGGGTCTACAGTCAATCACGGATTACAAGAAGAAAACCAGCCCCGTCACGGACCAGGGAGACTAAATAACTTTTTTGCCCGCTTTGAGGTCAATACAGTGCCACTGACACGGCCCGCAACCAAAACCTGCGGACTCTCCTTCACTGAAGCCGAAGTGAGGAAAACATTTAAACGTGTTAACCCTCGCAAGGCTGCAGGCCCAGACGGCATCCCCAGCCGCGTCCTCAGAGCATGCGCAGACCAGCTGGCTGGTGTGTTTACGGACATATTCAATCAATCCTTATCCCAGTCTGCTGTTCCCACATGCTTCAAGAGGGCCACCATTGTCCCTGTTCCCAAGAAAGCTAAGGTAACTGAGCTAAACGACTACCGCCCCGTAGCACTCACTTCCGTCATCATGAAGTGCTTTGAGAGACTAGTCAAGGACCATATCACCTCCACCCTACCTGACACCCTAGGCCCACTCCAATTTGCTTACCGCCCAAATAGGTCCACAGACGATGCAATCTCAAACACACTGCACACTGCCCTAACCCATCTGGACAAGAGGAATACCTATGTGAGAATGCTGTTCATTGACTACAGCTCAGCATTTAACACCATAGTACTCTCCAAACTCGTCATCAAGCTCGAGACCCTGTCTCGACCCCGCCCCGTGCAACTGGGTACTGGAATTCCTGACGGGCCGCCCCCAGGTGGTGAGGGTAGGTAACAACATCTCCACCCCGCTGATCCTCAACACTGGGGCCCCACAAGGGTGCGTTCTGAGCCCTCTCCTGTACTCCCTGTTCACCCACGACTGCGTGGCCATGCACGCCTCCAACTCAATCATCAAGTTTGCGGACGACAGTGGTAGGCTTGATTACCAACAGCGACGAGACGGCCTACAGGGAGGAGGTGAGGGCCCTCTGAGTGAGGTGTCAGGAAAATAACCTCACACTCAACTTCAACAAAACAAAGGAGATGATTGTGGACTTCAGGAAACAGCAGCGGGAGCACCCCCCTTTCCACATCGATGGGACAGTAGTGGAGAGGGTAGTAAGTTTAAGTTCCTCGGCGTACACATCACGGACAAACTGAATTGGTTCACCCACGCAGACAGCGTCGTGAAAAAGGCGCAGCAGCACCTCTTCAACCTCAGGAGGCTGAAGAAATTTGGCTTGTGACCACAAACTCTCACAAACTTCTACAGATGCACAATCGAGAGCATCCTGTCGGGCTGTATCACCGCCTGGTACTGCAACTGCTCCGCCCACAACCGTAAGGCTCTCCAGCGGGTAGTAAGGTCTGCACAACGCATCACCGGGGACAAACTACCTGCCCTCCAGGACACCTACACCACCCGATGTCACAGGAAGGCCATAAAGATCATCAAGGACAACAACCACCCGAGCCACTGCCTGTTCATCCCGCTATCATCCAGAAGGCGAGGTCAGTACAGGTGCATCAAAGCAGGGACCGAGAGACTGAAAAACAGCTTCTATCTCAAGGCCATCAGACTGTTAAACAGCCACCACTAACATTGAGTGGCTGCTGCCAACACACTGACTCAACAACACCACAGTACAATACACCATCCAGCACCACATTCCTACCGTACATCCAACCCCTCCTCTCCAGCCGTACAGACAGCCCCCCTGAGCCCCCATACCTCCTGAAACATCTCTACACTGTTGATAATTTTGTAAAACTCAATCTGAACCCTTTGGCGTTAACAGTAATGGCATTACCCTGGCAACACAGAAAAAACATGATGACCAGTCTGTCATTGACACCCTTCCCCAACTCCCAAGTCAACCCGAGCCAACCAGCTATTGGTGTCCAGGGCTCCATGTAATACCCTCCACTGGATGACCCCTGACCTTTCCAGCACTGGGAGCTGATAGAGCACCCTCCACCTATATCCTGCCATGCTCTCAGCCCCCATAACCCCCTGCCACTGATGCCCCTTCACTCCCTCTAAGCCCACCTCCATACGGTACAGTAGCCTCTGTGCTGCTGAGTCAGAATGCTGCCACCCTGCTCTCAGGTCCACCAAACCCATTGATCAGTTGGTTGTGGAAGATGGTCTCCTCCCATACCCACGGCCCAGGCACCACACCCCGTCTCGTGTGGGTCTCAGCAGCTGCCAGACCCTCAGTACTGCAGCATAGAAATCAGAGACCCCTGCTGTATTGAGTCTCTCCGGCCGGTTGATGAAGAGCTGCTGATCCAATTCCATTTTCCCTAAATGGCACCAAAAAATGTCTACCTTTTTATTTTACCACTACCATCTGTTTTTAGGATGAAACTGGAGAAAATGTATATTATAATAATAACAACTGGTGAAGAAAGTAAACATCCGCACCTCGATGGTGCCTTGTGCTTTTATGTCTGCATTTCCAGGAAGTCGGCAAGAAATGAAAGTTCTGACTATTTCTGGTCTAGCGATCAATAACAGCAGAGGACCCTGCCCAACCTTATGTCATTAAAAAGAGGAGATTTTCCTGACTAAAATCCGACATAAAACATTTTACATTTACACATTGTGAGATATTTAGTGAAATAAACAGACATGTTATAACAGCAGTCTTTTATTTAACCAGCTTACCATTTATCTACTACCATTTGACTTTTGTGTTAAACACTTAGTTGTTTGTAATCTAGCAGTTATGAGCGTTAGGCAGTAACAGTAACAGGTTCACCTAGTCGAATCTCCAAGCCGACTAGGTGAAAAATCTGTAATTTGCCTTTTTTAGTCACTTAACCCTTGTGGCTCTGGATAAGAGTGTCTGCTAAATGACTCACGGAAATGTAAACTAGGCCTCTGTGAAAGGGCGGCAGGTAGACTAGTGGTTAGAGCATTGGGATTGTAACCAAAAAGGTTGCTGGATTGAATTCCCGAGCTGACAAGGTAATAATCTGTAGTTCTATCCCTGAACAAGGCAGTTCACTCACTGTTCCCCGGTAGGTTGTCATTGTAAATACGAGTTTGTTCTTAACTGACTTGCCTAGTTAACCACTAGGCTACCTGCCGGCTCCATTATTCACAGACAGACTCCTCTGAAGGCAGGCAGCACACTCCTGAAAACTAACTGCTCAGCAAAGCAAAGGATCTTTTGAGAGCTAGAAACTCATTTTCAGTGTCTATGTCCAGTGTCTGTGTTTATATGTTAAGGGGTAGTTACATTGGAAGACAATGTCAACCATCAAAATATGAATATTTATCTTTAAAAATATATATATAATTAACTAAATGTATTTGTATGTATTTGTATGTACATCCCCTATCACCACAGAAGGGCCAACCTCCAACTCCCTCAAACCACTGCCATCAGCAAGCTTTCCAACTGTCCAACCAAAACCACTGCCTTGTCTCCTAGTATGTTCCCAACAGTCATCTAGAACAGTAGCAGTGGGATGCTCAACCTCACAGCCTTTCAACCCAATAAGCTAATGACAACTTATTACGTCGTATATCCAAAGGCATCTCACCTGCCTCCACTAGTCAGACACATACAGATGTTGATTTAAATGCACCAATACATATCCTTAAAGCTGTGTACTGGATTCTGTCCAGCTTCTGAAGACAAGTCTGTGCCGTTGTTCCATAAACTATACACCTGTAATCAACTGTTGTCCTGATCAGAACTCTATACATATCCATCAACGATTGTCTGTCAGCACCCCATTCATAACCAGAGACCCACACAACCAACTACCATGAAAGTGATGGAATGAGAGAGAAAGAGACATCATTACAACACTGTACATAGACATAATATAACGTTTCTTCTTCTTTGGAGTTTAACGGCGGTTGGCTTCCAATATGTTGCATTACCGCCCCCAACTGGACTATAATATAAATCCATGATACTTTGTGATACAAAAGGGAAAAGGGGAAATTATGACACACGTCCAACTAACCCTACAGTCATTAAAAAACCCACTACCCCATTCCACTACTTTGACCCTATCTGCTCCTGCACCATGACAACTAACCCTACAGTCATTAAAAACCCACTACCCCATTCCACTACTTTGACCCTATCTGCTCCTGCACCATGACAACTAACCCTACAGTCATTAAAAACCCACTACCCCATTCCACTACTTTGACCCTATCTGCTCCTGCACCATGACAACTAACCCTACAGTCATTAAAAACCAACTACCCCATCCCACTACTTTGACCCAATCTGCTCCTGCACCATGCCAACGACCTGGGAGGACGGGACACCACCACTCAACACACCCTGTAAATCTTCTGAAGTCAAATCTCATGTGACCAAATACTTCTCTGCAGCTGCCACCACAACATCTATTTTATGTGATTTAGGTTCCATTTCTGCAGTACAGTTGATAACCATTGCTATGAACGCTAAGAAGCCAACCTTACTGAAGCATATATCACTCGTTGGCCTATCCCTCTGTGCTGGCACAGATCTACTACTCACAGGGATCCTCTCAGGATCCCTCACCCTTGACCCATCCTCCTCTACTTTCTTCACTGCCTCAGCATACGACACCTTCTGCACTACTCTGACTCTAGCCACCTCAACCTGCCTCTCTCTCACCGGACACTTCTGATCCCCAGCAACATGGACACCTCTACATTTGAGTCAGTCATGGTTACTCATGGTTATGTGATGAGGTAGTGGGGTCAGTGGGATTGGAGAGGGGCCCCTCTCCTCTCTCTCTGACTGGAAGAGAGAAGTCTCCTCTGGTCAACAATGCTCACCTTGAGAGACGCCACAGCCTGTTGGAGCTCCTTCAGCTCCTTCTCTCTTTCCTGGAATCTCTGCTGGACCTTCTGCTGACTCCTCCCCAGCTGCCTCTGTGGAGAATCACTCTTCAATGAGCTATCGAGCTTTATTTGTCCAGTAGATCAATAGTATAGTCATGTGACAGAGAGGAATTGTGATAGAAAAATTAAATACTTATCTGATTTATTTGATATTAATAGTAAACAATTATATAATTATCTAAGAGTAAGACTGGCCTGCTAAGGCTGAGGTTTATTGTGTCCACTCTATCTTCCTGCAGCTAGTCTGGGGTTTAGTAGAGATAGTCTGGGTGTAGAGGACATGGGTTTTACTAGAGATAGTCTGGGTGTAGAGGACATGGGTTTTTACTAGAGATAGTCTGGGTGAGGAGGACATGGGTTTTTAGTCTAGGTGAGATACTAGTCTGGGTGAGGAGGACTGGGTTAGATGGGTTTTACATACTAGAGATAGTCTGGGTTAGAGGACATGGGTTTTACTAGAGATAGTCTGGGTGAGGAGAGATAGTCTGGGTGAGGAGGACATGGGTTTTACTTTTACTAGAGATAGTCTGGGTGAGGAGGACATGGGTGTTCTAGAGATAGTCTGGGTTAGAGGACATGGGTTTTTTTACTAGAGATAGTCTGGGTTAGAGATAGTTTTACTGGATAGTTAGAGGACATGGGTTTTACTAGAGATAGTCTGGGTGTAGAGGACATAGGTTTTAATAGAGATAGTCTGGGTGTAGAGGACATGGGTTTTACTAGAGATAGTCTGGGTGAGGAGGAAATGGGTTTTACTAGAGATAGTCTGGGTGAGGAGGACATGGGTTTTACTAGAGATAGTCTGGGTTAGAGGACATGGGTTTTACTAGAGATAGTCTGGGTGTAGAGGACATGGGTTTTACTAGAGATAGTCTGGGTGTAGAGGACATGGGTTTTACTAGAGATAGTCTGGGTGTAGAGGACATGGGTTTTACTAGAGATAGTCTGGGTGTAGAGGAAATGGGTTTTACTAGAGATAGTCTGGGTGTAGAGGACATGGGTTTTACTAGAGATAGTCTGGGTTAGAGGACATAGGTTTTACTAGAGATAGTCTGGGTGTAGAGGACATGGGTTTTACTGGAGATAGTCTGGGTGTAGAGGACATGGGTTTTACTAGAGATAGTCTGGGTGTAGAGGACATAGGTTTTACTAGAGATAGTCTGGGTGTAGAGGACATGGGTTTTACTAGAGATAGTCTGGGTGTAGAGGACATGGGTTTTACTAGAGATAGTCTGGGTTAGAGGACATGGGTTTTACTAGAGATAGTCTGGGTGTAGAGGACATGGGTTTTACTAGAGATAGTCTGGGTGTAGAGGACATGGGTTTTAATAGAGATAGTCTGGGTGTAGAGGACATGGGTTTTACTAGAGATAGTCTGGGTGTAGAGGACATGGGTTTTACTAGAGATAGTCTGGGTGTAGAGGACATGGGTTTTACTAGAGATAGTCTGGGTTAGAGGACATGGGTTTTAATAGAGATAGTCTGGGTGTAGAGGACATGGGTTTTACTAGAGATAGTCTGGGTGTAGAGGACATAGGTTTTAATAGAGATAGTCTGGGTGTAGAGGACATGGGTTTTACTAGAGATAGTCTGGGTGTAGAGGACATGGGTTTTACTAGAGATAGTCTGGGTGTAGAGGACATAGGTTTTAATAGAGATAGTCTGGGTGTAGAGGACATGGGTTTTACTAGAGATAGTCTGGGTGTAGAGGACATGGGTTTTAATAGAGATAGTCTGGGTGTAGAGGACATAGGTTTTAATAGAGATAGTCTGGGTGTAGAGGACATGGGTTTTACTAGAGATAGTCTGGGTTAGAGGACATGGGTTTTACTAGAGATAGTCTGGGTTAGAGGACATGGGTTTTACTAGAGATAGTCTGGGTGTAGAGGACATGGGTTTTACTAGAGATAGTCTGGGTGAGGAGGACATGGGTTTTACTAGAGATAGTCTGGGTTAGAGGACATGGGTTTTACTAGAGATAGTCTGGGTTAGAGGACATGGGTTTTACTAGAGATAGTCTGGGTGTAGAGGACATAGGTTTTAATAGAGATAGTCTGGGTTAGAGGACATGGGTGTTACTAGAGATAGTCTGGGTTAGAGGACATGGGTTTTACTAGAGATAGTCTGGGTGTAGAGGACATGGGTTTTACTAGAGAGAGTTTGAAGCTGACCATTTTGATTTGATTTGGATCTCTTTTAGTCCCCATTTGGACTAATCTTCCAAGAGTCCTTAAACATTAAAATACAATTTATAATACAAACACACTTTCACATATAACACACTATTACAAACATACATAATACACTAGCATAATGACCCAATAAATAGTCAATCTAAAAAAAGATTGATTCTTCATCTACTATAATCCCACAACATTTCTATATACTATATTTAAATTGTTTAAAATAATGTTTAAATGTATATATTGAAAGGTTTCTAGTTTGCTCAGTTAATTTACTCAATTTCTGTATTGCTCTAAATCTAAATGTTCTTTTGCCTATTTCTCTTTTCTGTCTGGATAACGCATAGGTGGTGGACAATCTATTCCTAGTATTTACGGAACGTCTGTCTCTTACCAACTGAATACCGTTGTGAATAGAACTTGGCCGTTTTAAATGATGTATATTATAAAATAAAATTAGCATGTTTTTTTCAATTATCTTGTCGACTGATGACCAACTAAGAACACTGCGCATGACTGCAACAGAAGAACCATATCTCCACCTTAAAACAATCCTTGCTGCTTTATTCTGTGCATTCTGCAGCCTCTTAACTTCACTTGATGATGCATTTCCCCAGACCACCGAACAATAGTTCACCTGACTCTCAATTAATGCTTGTGTTATTTGCTGAAGAATTTTTCCTGGTAAATATTTAGCTATCCTTCTGATTATGCAGGCTGTTTTAATATATATATATTTTTTTTTTTTACATAGATTAGTTATTTGAGACGACCATGATAAGCAGTTGTCTAGCTGCACTCCCAATAGTTTGGTTTCTGCCACTTCTTCAATTTGTACTCCTCCCATGCTTAATTGTATCCCATGCTGTGTTGGCCTTTTCCTAGTTGAACAGACCAACATAACTTTGGTTTTCTTGGTGTTTAAAGCAAGTTTGTTTTGGCAAACCCACTTCCTGATATTCTCCAAATCTCATTGTAAAGCCTGCTGTACCTGTTGAATCGATTGTCTTGCTGCATAAATTGTAGTATCATCTGCAAATATAGTAGATTGAGTTTCAACCATGGCATAGGGGAGGTCGTTGGTATATCTTAAATAAAGAAGTGGGCCAAGGCAGTTGCCCTGCGGTATTCCACAGTTTAACACAGTAGGGGAAGAAAATGAACCATTGATATAGGTGGATATAGGTTTCCTGTCAGTTAGATATGACTGTACCCAATTCAATGCTACCTCCTTAAAACCATAATGCATTAATTTTGTCAAAATAATTTCATGATCCTCTAAATCAAATGCTGCACTGAAATCTAAAAATAGTACACCTACAAACCTGCCATTATCCATAGCATTGAGCCACTGGTCAGTCATGTCAACCAATGCAGTGGTCGTGGAATGGTTTTTGCGATAAGCATGCTGATTGGCTGTAATCAGATCATTCTTTTCAATGTACTCCCACATTTGTCTACTCACAATACCCTCCAATATCTTACTGAGTGTAGGTGAAAGCACCAATTTGTAAGTCGCTCTGGATAAGAGCGTCTGCTAAATGACTTAAATGTAAATGTAAATGTAGGGAATAGACTAATTGGTCGACTATTAGCAGGAGTAATGGGTTCTTTGCTGTCTTTCGGAATAGGACACAGTTTCGCATGCTTCCATACATTTGCAAACATCCCCTTTTCCAGTGACCAATTAAATATGTATCTCAGTGGAACTGCAATCTGGGGAGCAGCACAGCGAAGCAAAAAATTGATAGAAGCAAAGAATTGTCCATAAGACCATAACCTGTAGATTTACCACCAGGTAATGACTTCAATAGGTTTAACACCTCCTCCACCGTTTGTAGACAATTGATTGATGTCCTGGTGATAAAAACCAAACAGCCACATTCCAGTCTATGATTAGTGATGCTTTTGAGATAAATGTCTCCGGTCTGACTGGGCCTGTATTCTATAGATACGATTGTGTGTGTGATTCGAGATAGAGAGAACCTGAAGTACCGAATTTCCATAACACTATCAAACTGTATTTGTCCTGTAGATCAATAGTATAGTCATGTGACATAGGGCCCATAGAGAGGAAGGTCTACAATCTTGATGGTCCCTTTACAATATAATGTTGATTTGTTGCTATTTGAATGATTCTAGTTTTAACAGTCGGTGTAAATGTATCAAGGAGTTGAGACTGAACTTTGGACTCATTAAAGGCCATTCAGAATGATAATAGTGTTTGACTTTAGACAATGGTGATACATTTGGAAAATCTGGGCTAACATAATCAAGGTTTGTGTTCATATTTGTTTTGCGTGGCTCTATTTCAATTGAATGATCTCATATTCAAACAGCCATAGTTCCTACTGTATCGTTAATTATTTGTTTATCAGACAGTCACCAACAAGTTGTTCTGGTCTGGGGTAAAGTCATTTTCTCTGATTAATCCCCTTTCCGATTGTTTGGTGCATCCGGGAAAAAAGCTTGTCCGGAGAAGACAAGGTGAGCGCTACCATCAGTCCTGTGTCATGCCAACAGTAAAGCATCCTGAGACCATTCATGTGTGGGGTTGCTTCTCAGCCAAGGGAGTGGGCTCACTAACAACTTTGCCTAAGAACACAGCCATGAATAAAGAATGGTACCAACACATCCTCCGAGAACAACTTCTCCCACCATCCAGGAACAGTTTGGTGACGAACAATGCCTTTTCCAGCATGATGGAGCACCTTGCCATAAGGCAAAAGTGATAACTAAGTGGCTTGGGGAACAAAACATCGATATTTTGGGTCCATGGCCAGGAAACTCCCCATACCTTAATCCTATTGAAAACTATTGAGAATCCTCAAGAGGCAGGTGGACAAACAAAATCCCACAAATTCTGACAAACTCCAAGTATTGATTATGCAAAAATGGGCTGCCATCAGTCAGGATGTGGCCCAGAAGTTAATTGACAGCATGCCAGGGCAGATTGCAGAGGTCTTGAAAAAGAAGGGTCAACACTGCAAATATTTTTTCTGCATCAACTTCATGTAATCGTCAATAAAAGCCTTTAACAATTATGCAATGCTTGTGATAATACTTCAAATCAAAGTTTATTTGTCACGTGCGCCAAATACAACAGGTGTAGTAGACCTTACAGTGAAATGCTTACTTACAGGCTCTAACCAATAGTGCAAAAAAAGGTATTATGTGAACAATAGGTAAGTAAAGAAATCAAACAACAGTAAAAAGACCGGTTATATACAGTAGCGAGGCTATAAAAGTAGCGAGGCTACATACAGACACCGGTTAGTCAGGCTGATTGAGGTAGTATGTACATGTAGATATGGTTAAAGTGACTATGCATATATGATGAACAGAGAATAGCAGAAGCATAAAAAGAGGGGTTGGCGGGTGGTGGGACACAATGCAGATAGCCCGGGAAGCCAATGTGCGGGAGCACTGGTTGGTCGGTCCAATTCAGTATTCCATTGTAACATCTGACAAAAATATCTAAAGACACTGAGCAGCAAACTTTGTGTAAATTAATATTTGTGTCATTCTCAAAACTTTTGGCCATTGATGTGTCCCAGAGCCTTACAGTATATAGATGTGTCCCAGAGCCATACAGTATATAGATGTGTCCCAGAGCCATACAGTATATAGATGTGTCCCAGAGCCATATAAAGGTATGTATCTGTTATTCTGGTTAGGCAGCTTTAGTTGTAGAGCACAGCAGAGTCGTATCTTTGAGTCTAGCACTAAAACCATAATTTCTCATTTAGTTTGGTCTTGATCAGGAGTGTGTAAAATACAGTTTAAATGTGGCCTGTAGGACAGATCAGATTAAATGTGGCCTGCAGTACGGATCAGATTAAATGTGGCCTGTAGGACAGATCAGATTAAATGTGGCCTGTAGGACAGATCAGATTAAATGTGGCCGGAAGGACAGATCAGATTAAATGTGGCCTGCAGTACGGATCAGATTAAATGTGGCCTGTAGGACAGATCAGATTAAATGTGGCCTGTAGGACAGATCAGATTAAATGTGGCCGGTAGGACAGATCAGATTAAATGTGATCTGTAGTACGGATCAGATTAAATGTGGCCTGTAGTACGGATCAGATTAAATGTGGCCTGTAAGGACAGATCAGATTAAATGTGGCCTCTCTCCTAATCTCTCTCTCTCTCTCTAATCTCTCTCTCCTAATCTCTCTTTCTCTCTCTAATCTCTCTCTCCTAATCTCTCTTTCTCTCTCTAATCTCTCTTTCTCTCTCTAATCTATCTCTCTCTCTAATCTCTCTCTCTAATCTCTTTCTAATCTCTCTCCTAATCTCTCTCTAATCTTTCTCTCCTAATCTCTCTCTCTAATCTCTCTCTCTCTCTCTCTCTCTCTCTAATCTCTCTCTCTCTCTCTCTCATCTCTCTCTCCTAATCTCTCTCTCTATCTCCCCTCTCCCTCTCTCTCTCTATCCCCCCTCTCTCTTACTTCTTCTAATCCCTCCCCCTCTCAATTCAATTCAATTCAAGGGGCTTTATTGGAATGGGAAACATATGTTAACATTGCCAAAGCAAGTGAGGTAGATTATATACAAATGTGAAATAAACAATAAAAATGAGCAGTAAACATTACAACATTACACTCACCGAAGTTCCAAAAGAATAAAGACATTACAAATGTAATATTATATGTATATATACAGTGTTCTAACGATGTACAAATGGTTAAAGTACAAAAGGGAAAACAAATAAGCATAAATATGGGTTGTATTTACAATGGTATTTGTTCTTCACTGGTTGACCTTTTCTTGTGGCAACAGGTCACAAATCTTGCTGCTGTGATGGCACACTGTGGTATTTCACCCAGTAGATATGGGTGTTTATCAAAATTGGGTTTGTTTTCAAATTCTTTGTGGATCTGTGTAATCTGAGGGAAATATGTGTCTCTAAAACAGTCATACAGGAGGTTAGGAAGCGCTGCTCAGTTTCCACCTCAATTTGTGGGCAGTGTGCACATAGCCTGTCTTCTCTTGAGAGCCAGTACTGCCTGCAGCGGCCTTTCTCAATAGCAAGGTTATGCTCACTGAGTTTGTGTATAGTGAATTAAGAACAAATTCTTATTTTCAATGACAGCCTAGGAACAGTGAGTTAACTGCCTGTTCAGGAGCAGAATGGCCTTTAATGAGTCCAAAGTTCAGTCTCAACTCCTTGATACATTTACACCGACTGTTAAAACTAGAATCATTCAAATAGCAACAAATCAACATTATATTGTAAAGGGACCATCAAGATTGTAGACCTTCCTCTCTATGGGCCCTATGTCACATGACTATACTTGTCAGCTCGGGGGTTTGAACTTGCAACCTTCCGGTTACTAGTCCAATGCTCTAACCACTAGGCTACCCTGCTGACCCCACCCCTCTGGCAGAACCAGGAAGTCCCTCCCCCTCCCACAAACTCTCTTCTGAGGAAACAAAACTGACCTGAGTCTCTGTCTCATCTGTCTGTGTGAGAGTGAACAACCATCCAAATGGCTCAACAAGGAGTTCTGCTGGACCAGGACCAGTTCTGTTGTTCTGTCTGTCTGGAGCTACTGAAGGAGCCGGTCACTACTGCCTGTGGACACAGTTACTGTAGAATCTGTATTGAGGACTGCTGGGATAACAATGTTCTGAGAGGGGTCTATAGCTGTCCTCAGTGCAGAGAGACCTTTACTCCAAGGCCTAATCTAAGGAAAAATAACATGTTGGCTGAGGTGGTGGAGGAACTGAAGAAGACAGGACTCCAGGCTGCTCCCTCTCCTTCTCTGTGCTATGCTGAACCTGGAGATGTGGCGTGTGATTTCTGCACTGGGACCAGAAAACAGAAAGCCCTCATGTCCTGTCTGGCATGTCTGGCCTCTTACTGTGAGACTCACCTCCAACCTCACTATGAATCTCCTACTTTCATGAAGCACAAGCTGGTCAAAGCCACCGCACAACTACAGGAGAAGATCTGCTCTCATCATGACAAACTGCTGGAGGTTTTCTGTCGTACCGATCAGCAGTGTATCTGTTATCAGTGTGTGATGGATGAACATAAAGGCCATGATACAGTATCAGCTGCAGCAGAGAGGACTGAGAAACAGGTAAGACCAGAACAACTTGTTTGATGACTGTCTGATAAACAAAGAATTAAAGATACAGTAGGAACTATGGCTGTTTGAATATGAAATCATTCAAATGAAATTGATCCACGGAAGAACAAATATGAACACAACCTTGAGTATATTGCCATGTTAACCCAGACTCTCCAAATGTATCACCATTTTCTAAAGTCAAACACTATTATCATTCTGAATGGCCTTTAATGAGTCTAAAGTTCAGTCTCAACTCCTTGATACATTTACACCGACTGTTAAAACTATAATAATTCAAATAGCAGCAAATCAATATCACAATGTAAAGGGACCATCAAGATTGTAGACTTTCCTCTCTATGGGTCCTATGTCACATGACTATACTATTGATCTACTGAACAAATACAACTTGATAGTGTTGTGGAAAGTCAGTACTGAGAGAGACTCGGTCATTTCTGCAAACTACCATCTTTATTTAATATCGATTAATTATTGTCTTGACTGTCGGACCGAGTGCTTGAATCATTCAGAGAACACCGGGTCTTTATATACCAAACCTAAAACAGCTTCAACCATGGCTGCCCCCCATGCAGATTGGGCACTATAACCCACCCTGTGTTCACACTGATGTTTATCTGCATGGGGGGGTTATTCTACTCCTTCAGGATAAGTTTCCCAGATGAAAGGATTCTATTGTTTCAGGTTCTCTCTATCTCGAGTCATTCACACCATCTTATCTATAGAATACAGGCCCAGTCAGACCGGAGACATTTATCTCACATGCATTTAATCACCAAGACATTAATCAATTGTCAGCTTCAAGCGATCTCTATTAAAACCCATGTCCTCTACACCCAGACTTTATCTAGTTAAACCTAGACTAGCTGCAGGAAGATAGAGTGGACACAATTAAACTCAGCCTTAGCTTAGATAATTATATAATTGTTTACTATTAATATAAAATAAATCAGATAAGTATGTAAGTTTTCTATCACAATTCCTCTCTATGGGCCCTATGTCACATTACTATACTATTGATCTACTGGACTACTACAGCTTCATATCTCATTGAAGAGTGATTCTCCACAGAGGCAGCTGGGGAGGAGTCAGCAGAAGGTCCAGCAGAGATTCAAGGAGAGAGAGAAGGAGCTGAAGGAGCTCCAACAGGCTGTGGAGTCTCTCAAGGTGAGTATTGTTGACCAGAGGAGACACACCAGTTCACTTCTCTCCTCCAGTCAGAGAGAGAGGAGAGGGGCCCCTCTCCAATGCCACTGACCCCACTGTTGGGAGCAGGCTGTCTGGACCCCTTTCAGACAATAGACTGCTTAATGTAACTGATGGGAAATGAACCCAGGTCTACTGCAGGAGAAACCAACATCTTGACCGTTACACCTAGAAGACAGTCCCCATTGGGCCGACACTGATTTTGAAGTCGCAAGCGGGCCTACCTCATCACATAACCATGACTGAGCTCTTTCTCTCTCTCTCTCTCTCTCTCTCTCTCTCTCTCTCTCTCTCTCTCTCTCTCTCTCTCTCTCTCTCTCTCTGTCTCTCTGTCTCTCTCTCTCTCTCTCTTTCAAATGGGTTATATTGGCATGGGAAACAGATGTTTACATTGGTCAGGATATGTTTCTTGCTTTGCTCTCAGGAACAGGACACCATTGAAATGAATGATTTCTGGGGTAGAGTTAAGTGTGGAGGTGGAGCAATTGAAGTTGAAGCCTCCTGGTGTTTGTGATGACCACCGTTTGGTACGACACAGACCCGGTGGTGAGCGTGGTGAAACAGTGGAGTCACTGTCAGTCCTTTTGAGTTTTGAGTCTTTACCTGACATGTTAGGATATATCAGTTATCCTGTTAGAGTCTTTGTGTTGAATCCACTGAGCTGTTTCAGGTGCAACGTTTATGGTCATGTTGCAGCAATTTGTAGGAGGGAGATTCCAAGATGTGGGAAGTGTGCAGGAGGTCATGGAATAGAGGATTGTGTAGTTTTAGTGGATAAAGTAGTGGGTCAACTTTAGGGGTGTCCATGTTCCTGGGGTTTGGAAGTGTCTGGTGAAAGAGAGGCAGGTTGAGGTGGCTAGAGTCAGAGTAGTGAAGAAGGTGTCGTATGCTGAGGCAGTGAAGAAAGTAGAGGAGGATGGGTCAAGGGTGAGGGATCCTGAGAGGATCCCTGTGAGTAGTAGATCTGTGCAGCACAGAGAGATAGGCCAACGAGTGATATATGCTTCAGTAAGGTTGGCTTCTTAGAGTTCATAGCAATGGTTATCAACTGTACCGCAGAAATGGAACCTAAATCAAAGAATATAGATGTTGTGGTGGCAGCTGCAGACAAGTATTTGGTCATACGAGATTTTACTTCAGAAGAGTTCCAGGGTGTGTTGAGTGGTGGTGTCCCATCCTCCCAGGTCGTTGGCATGGTGCAGGAGCAGATAGGGTCAAAGTAGTGGGATGGGGTAGTTGGTTTTTAATGACTGTAGGGTTAGTTGTCATGGTGCAGGAGCAGATAGGGTCAAAGTAGTGGGATGGGGTAGTTGGTTTTTAATGACTGTAGGGTTAGTTGTCATGGTGCAGGAGCAGATAGGGTCAAAGTAGTGGGATGGGGTAGTTGGTTTTTAATGACTGTAGGGTTAGTTGTCATGGTGCAGGAGCAGATAGGGTCAAAGTAGTGGGATGGGGTAGTGGGTTTTTAGGGTTAGTTGGAAGAGTGTTTTTTAGTATTGTTCTTTTTTATTCCATTAAATGTTCCTTTTCCCATTTTGTATCACAAAGTAAAGTTGATTTGATATTATAGTTTATATTATAGTTTGATATTACAGAGGTAATGCAACATATTTGATTCCAACCGCCGTTAAACTCCAAAGAAGAAGAAACATTATATTATGTCTATGTACAGTGTTGTAATGATGTCTCTCTCTCATTCCATCACAGTTGGTTGTGTGGGTCTCTGAATGTTGTGTTGAAAGGCAATTGTTGATCTCCAAACAGTACCTTTTTTATTTATTTATCTTTAACGAGGCAAGTCAGTTAAAAACAAATTCTTATTTTCAATGACGGCCTAGGAACAGTGGGTTAACTGCCTGTTCAGGGGCAGAACGACAGATCTGTACCTTGTTAGCTCGGGGGTTTGGCATTGCATCATCCCCAGCCATTTGGCAACAAACTATTGACCAGATTTGTAAGGAATCCCAGGAACCCAGTGCATCTTTATGACAAAGATCATAACATGGCGCACTGACAAATAGCACCTGGCTAACCTGGAAGAGGTCAAAAAATTAAAATAAAAAATATATTTCACAAGGTAGGCCAGTTGAGAACACGTTCTCCTTTACAACTGCGCCCTGGCCAAGATAAAGCAAAGCAGATTGAGATAAAACTGTTCAGTTTGAGTGTTTCTTCCAGCTCATTCCAGTCTCTAGCTGCAGCAAACTGAAAAGAGGAGCGACCCAGGGATGTGTGTGCTTTGTGGACCTTAACAGAATGTGACTGGCAGAACTTGTGTTGTATGTGGAAGATGAGGTCTGCAATAGATATATTGAGTATGAAGCCTAAGAGTGTTTTATATACATAAGCATCAACCAGTGGATCTTGCGACGGGTATACACAGATGACCAGTTTACAGAGGAGTATAGAGTGCAGTGATGTGTCCTATAAGGAGCATTGGTGGCAAATCTGATGGCCGACTGGTAAAGAACATCTAGCCGCTCGAGAGCAGCCTGACCTGTCGATCTATAAATGGCATCTTCCTAATCTAGCATGGGTAGGATGGTCATCTGAATCAGGGTTAGTTTGGCAGCTGGGGTGAAAGAGGAGCGATTACGATAGAGGAAGCCTAGTCTAGATTTAACTTTAGCCTGCAGATTTGATATGTGCTGAGAGAAGGAAAGTGTACCGTCTAGCCATACTCCCAAGTACTTGTATGAGGTGACTACCTCAAGCTCTAAACCCTCAGAGGTAGTAATCACACCTGTGGGGAGAGGGGCATTCTTCTTACCAAGCCACATGACCAAGCCACATGACCTTTGTTTTGGAGGTGTTAAGAGAAAGCTTGTTGGACAATAAGAAAGCTTTGAACACAAAATCCGGAGAGGGACCAGCTGAGTATAAGACTGTCATCTGCATATAAATAGATGAAAGAGCTTCCTACTGCTTGAGCTATGATGTTGATGTAAATTGAGAAGAGTGTGTGGCCTAGGACTCAGGGGGCAGAGGATGGGTCTAGCTCTGATACAGGGCAGGCTGCTGGAGGGAGTACCAGGAGGGAAGAGAGTAGGGCAGGGCCAAGTGGTGGTGAGGGTAATGCCATTACCATTGACGCCTTAGGGATGAGATTGAGTTTTACAAAATGATCAACAGTGTGGAGATGTTTCAGGAGGTATGGGGGCTCAGGGGGGCTGTCTGTACGGCTGGAGAGGAGGGATTGGATGTACGGTTGGAATGTGGTGCTGGATGGTGTATTGTACTGTGGTGTTGGGTACTGTATAATGTGATTGTGTGGAGGTTGTTGTGGCACACAATATGTTTTTAGGAGGGGTGGGGGTGTTAGTGTAATAAGGATGGCTCATTAAATTAAGACAAGTCAGTCTCTCTCTCAACAGCGCTCTGCAGTGAAGGGCAGTGATAAGATATTTGCTGAGCTGAGGAGCTCTGAGGTGAAGGAGCTGATCAGAGCCCAAGTGAAGTCTCAAGTGAGTCAAGCTGAAGGACTCCTGGAGCAACTGAAAAAGGAGATAGCTGAGCTGAGGAAGAGAAGCACTGAGCTGGAGCAGCTCTCACACACAGAGGATCACATCACTTTCCTCCAGGTAACTAAACTGCCTTGATTCATGTGATATGAAATGATCTGAATGCTGAAACTATTCATCTCAATCATTTGCTTCTGTTCTCTCTTTCTCTCTCTCTCTCTCTCTCTCTCTCTCTCTCTCTCTCTCTCTCTCTCTCTCTCTCCAGAGTTTTCAGTCTCTCTCCAGTATCAGTGTATCTTCAGACTTACCCAGCATCGTTGTCGGTCCTCTTCAGTACTTTGGAGATGTGAGTCAGACTGTGTCTGAACTGAGAGAGAAACTAGAAGACTTCCTCAAAGGAGAATGGACCAAGATCTCCAAAACAGGTGTGTTGAAAATAATAAGAACATCAACTTTAGACCATTGAAAGTTCCCTACTAGTCATATACATGTGGAATATGGTATGATGATAACATTCCCTCTCTCTGTCAATGTGTTTGTGTGTCTGTAGTGAATATAGTTGATGTTGTACTGCCTCCAGAGCCCAAGACCGGAGAACAGTTGTTACAATGTGAGTCTCTTTATTGTGAAGTAACTAACAGTCTCTTTTTACTGACACTCCTAACAATCTCTATAAAAATATATAGCAATAATAGATCTAATCAAAGACTGGGTATCAATCTGACTTCTCATATTTCTCTGATTTGATCTCTTCTGTGCTCTAATCAAAGACAGGGTAGATACAGTATCTGACTAAAATTATTGTTCTAACTCCCCTCATTGGTCTCTGCTCTGCTCTTCTCCCAGATTCCTGTCAGCTCACACTGGACCCAAACACAGCAGGCACACGTCTCTCTCTGTCTGAAGGGAACAGAAAGGTGTCCCAAACACGCCAAGACCAACCATATCCTGGTCATCCAGACAGATTCACAAACAACTACCAGGTTCTGTGTAGAGAGGGTCTGTCTGGACGCTGTTACTGGGAGGTGGAGTGGAGTGGGGTGTATGTTATTACAACAGTCTCATATAAAGACATCAGCAGAACAGAGAGAGGTAATGCATTTGGATACAATGACAAGTCCTGGAGTTTACAGTGCTCTAGTGATGGTTATTATTTCAGACACAATAATGTTGAGACTAAAGCATCAGGCCCTCTGTCCTCCAGAGTAGGAGTTTACCTGGATCACAAGGCAGGTACTCTGTCCTTCTACAGTGTCTCTGACACAATGACCCTCCTCCACAGAGTCCAGACCACATTCACTCAGCCCCTCTATCCTGGGTTTTGGCTCTCTGGTACTGCTGAGCTGGTTAAACTGTAGTAGGGTCCACATAGATACTAGTCATGCTGGTGTAGTCTATAGCTGAGCTGGTTAAACTGTAGTAGGGTCCACATAGATACTAGTCATGCTGGTGTAGTCTATAGCTGAGCTGGTTAAACTGTAGTAGGGTCCACATAGATACTAGTCATGCTGGTGTAGTCTATAGCTGAGCTGGTTAAACTGTAGTAGGGTCCACATAGATACTAGTCATGCTGGTGTAGTCTATAGCTGAGCTGGTTGAACTGTAGTAGGGTCCACATAGATACTAGTCATGCTGGTGTAGTCTATAGCTGAGCTGGTTAAACTGTAGTAGGGTCCACATAGATACTAGTCATGCTGGTGTAGTCTATAGCTGAGCTGGTTGAACTGTAGTAGGGTCCACATAGATACTAGTCATGCTGGTGTAGTCTATAGCTGAGCTGGTTGAACTGTAGTAGGGTCCACATAGATACTAGTCATGCTGGTGTAGTCTATAGCTGAGCTGGTTAAACTGTAGTAGGGTCTACATATATACTAGTCATGCTGGTGTAGTCTATAGCTGAGCTGGTTGAACTGTAGTAGGGTCGACATAGATACTAGTCATGCTGGTGTAGTCTATAGCTGAGCTGGTTGAACTGTAGTAGGGTCCACATAGATACTAGTCATGCTGGTGTAGTCTATAGCTGAGCTGGTTAAACTGTAGTAGGGTCCACATAGAGACTAGTCATGCTGGTGTAGTCTATAGCTGAGCTGGTTGAACTGTAGTAGGGTCGACATAGATACTAGTCATGCTGGTGTAGTATATAGCTGAGCTGGTTGAACTGTAGTAGGGTCCATATAGATACCAGTCATGCTGGTGTAGTCTATAGATGAGCTGGTTGAACTGTAGTAGGGTCGACATAGAGACTAGTCATGCTGGTGTAGTCTATAGATGAGCTGGTTAAACTGTAGTAGGGTCCACATAGAGACTAGTCATGCTGGTGTAGTCTATAGCTGAGCTGGTTAAACTGTAGTAGGGTCCACATAGAGACTAGTCATGCTGGTGTAGTCTATAGCTGAGCTGGTTAAACTGTAGTAGGGTCCACATAGAGACTAGTCATGCTGGTGTAGTCTAAAGCTGAGCTGGTTGAACTGTAGTAGGGTCCATATAGATACCAGTCATGCTGGTGGGGATGGTCCCCAGCTGTGATAATTCATTCTGCTCTGTTTTATGTACAATGATTTAACTGATTTGATGTTCAGATGTTCTGAATTAAAATTCAATACGTTCATTTTGATTTGTACATTTGATTTTTTCTGACTGATTTGAATTTTAAGAGATTTAATTAAGGTGCTCATATGTAATAATAAAAAAAGTAATCTTGTGCATTTCCATGAATCATGATGTGTGGTGTTGATGTATATTGGTTGTCATTCAGAACCATTGATATGTTTTCTCAATTAGTTCTCTGTCTCTATGTAATTCTCCTCAGTATCATTGAACAGCTTGTAAGGCTTGTCCTAATTGATGTGTTTTCTGTCACCTGGAGCTGCATGAAAAATGGTCCAGGAACAAAAGGACAATTCAGGACTAGTCAGCCCACTACAAGCTGGTATCATTTACTTTCTACTACACTATATGGTCTGGTTTCCCAGACACAGATTAATCCTAGTCCTGGACTAAAAAGCATGTTCAATGTAGATGTTCGGGAAACTGGCCCGAAATGAGGCAACTTGCATCCTCCCATACTGCTCAGTCAAGCAACATTAAACCTGTCCAGCAGGTGGTGGTATTGACCAAACAATAAAACCAGCACATAGCTTGATTTGCCACTCACTATATCAGTAATGTTCAGAATAGTACTTTAATATCATTGGAGATTGATGATATTTTTAATCCACTATCCAGAGTCAGGAACAGATGAAGTTAGGTCTGCTACTGTTCAGTGATTAAATATGACTTATGGTGATGGGAAATAAAAAATACAACACTAAACTTCATCTTGTAATAATTGTCCTTTGTTATTTATTCCAAGGTGTCTTTAACTTGTAAATGGATTGTGTGGAGGTGAGCTAGTGGTGTGGCTGAATAGAATAGAATGAAAAGGGAAGATGGGAGGGGAAATGGTAAAATTATACTTAACAAGTCACATAATAAATGACATGGACTCACTCTGTAAACAATAATATAACTAGAGACAAAGTCTTTCCTGCCAGGAGACGTAGCCAGGAAAACTCCTGGCCCTAATAGAAGCTGCAGAGGATTCAGTGGTGTCTCGTTTACCTGCAGGCCACCCTCTTGGTTCTGGAAGAACAGAGGATTCAGTTGTGTCTTGCTTACCTGCAGGCCACCCTCTTGGTCCTAGAAGACCAGAGGATTCAGTTGTGTCTTGTTTACCTGCAGGCCACCCTCTTGGTTCTAGAAGACCAGAGGATTCAGTTGTGTCTTGTTTACCTGCAGGCCTCCCTCTTGGTCCATGAAGACGAGATGATTATGTAGTGTCTCGTTTACCTGCAGGCCTCCCTCTTGGTTCTAGAAGACCAGAGGATTCAGTTGTGTCTCGTTTACCTGCAGGCCACCCTCTTGGTTCTAGAAGACCAGATGATTATGTAGTGTCTCGTTTACCTGCAGGCCTCCTTCTTGGTTCTAGAAGACCAGAGGATTAAGTAGTGTCTCGTTTACCTGCAGGGCACCCTCTTGGTTCTAGAAGACCAGATGATTATGTAGTGTCTTGTTTACCTGCAGGCCACCCTCTTGGTTCTAGAAGACCAGAGGATTCAGTGGTGTCTCGTTTGCCTGCAGGCCTCCCTCTTGGTTCTAGAAGACCAGAGGATTAAGTAGTGTCTCGTTTACCTGCAGGCCACCCTCTTGGTTCTAGAAGACCAGATGATTATGTAGTGTCTCGTTTACCTGCAGGCCACCCTCTTGGTTCTAGAAGACCAGAGTATTCAGTTGTGTCTTGTTTACCTGCAGGCCACCCTCTTGGTTCTAGAAGACCAGAGGATTCAGTGGTGTCTCGTTTGCCTGCAGGCCTCCCTCTTGGTTCTAGAAGACCAGAGGATTAAGTAGTGTCTCGTTTACCTGCAGGCCACCCTCTTGGTTCTAGAAGACCAGATGATTATGTAGTGTCTCGTTTACCTGCAGGCCACCCTCTTGGTTCTAGAAGACCAGAGGATTCAGTTGTGTCTTGTTTACCTGCAGGCCACCCTCTTGGTTCTAGAAGACCAGATGATTATGTAGTGTCTCGTTTACCTGCAGGCCACCCTCTTGGTTCTAGAAGACCAGATGATTATGTAGTGTCTCGTTTACCTGCAGGCCACCCTCTTGGTTCTAGAAGACCAGATGATTATGTAGTGTCTCGTTTACCTGCAGGCCTCTTGGTCCTAGAAGACCAGAGGATTCAGTGGTGTCTTGTTTACCTGCAGGCCTCCCTCTTGGTTCTAGAAGACCAGATGATTATGTAGTGTCTCGTTTACCTGCAGGCCTCTTGGTCCTAGAAGACCAGAGGATTCAGTGGTGTCTTGTTTACCTGCAGGCCTCCCTCTTGGTTCTGGAAGACCAGAGGATTCAGTGGTGTCTCGTTTGCCTGCAGGCCTCCCTCTTGGTTCTGGAAGACCAGAGGATTCAGTTGTGTCTTGTTTACCTGCAGGCCTCCCTCTTGGTTCTGGAAGACCAGAGGATTCAGTGGTGTCTTGTTGTCCTGCAGGCCTCCCTCTTGGTTCTGGAAGACCAGAGGATTCAGTGGTGTCTCGTTTGCCTGCAGGCCTCCCTCTTGGTTCTGGAAGACCAGAGGATTCAGTGGTGTCTCGTTTACCTGCAGGCCTCCCTCTTGGTTCTGGAAGACCAGAGGATTCAGTTGTGTCTTGTTTACCTGCAGGCCACCCTCTTGGTTCTGGAAGACCAGAGGATTCAGTGGTGTCTCGTTTACCTGCAGGCCTCCCTCTTGGTTCTGGAAGACCAGAGGTTTCAGTTGTGTCTTGTTTACATGCAGGACACCCTCTTGGTTCTTGAAGACCAGGGTGATGCTGCAGTAGTCAGAGTTCTCCACAGCACAGCTGGGGTAATACAGAGACATCAAGGTACTGCTTTACTCATCACCTGCAGGGGACAACAACAATCAAGCCTGATACACACAATAGGGCCCAACTGTACTGGCTCGAATATGTTATTTTCATATTTTCATAGACACATGGGTCTAGAGGTCTCTAATGGTTGAGTCTTGGTCTGGGTCTCACTGGTTCTGTTCCAGTCTGTCCTTTCTCCATCTCTGGTATATTCAGTACCAAAACACCAACATCATCCACTCCTTTATATTTGGTTCAAATACTATTTGAAATCTTTCAAATACATTGAGCGTTTGCTTTTGCCTGCCTGGAGTGTCAGGTCTTCAGGGTTTTGAAAGTTTAGCATTGTTCCATTGTACCAGCCAAGTTTAATCAAACCCAGATAAAGTTTTGTAAATGACTTCAAATAGTGAATCGGTAAAAGAAGGTTCAGGACAGCAGATTATTTTCCTTCAATGATATGAATTGCTGACGCGTTTCCCAGCAGCTTCTTGGTCAGAGCACTATTATAACACAGTGTTATTACACATCCACATTGACATGGACAGGAACCATGACTAATGTCTATGTAACAGTCTGACACAGTGTTATTACACATCCACATTGACATGGACAGGAACCATGACTAATGTCTATGTAACAGTCTGACACAGTGTTATTACACATCCACATTGACATGGACAGGAACCATGACTAATGTCTATGTAACAGTCTGACACAGTGTTATTACACATCCACATTGACATGGAAAGGAACCATGATTACTGTGTAACAGTCTGACACTGTGATAGATCACTCTGTTACATTGACATGGACAGGAACCCTGATTAATATCTATGTGTAACAGTCTGACACTGTGATAGATCACTCTGTTACATTGACATGGAAAGGAACCCTGATTAATATCTATGTGTAACAGTCTGACACTGTGATAGATCACTCTGTTACATTGACATGGAAAGGAACCATGATTAATATCTATGTGTAACAGTCTGACACTGATAGATCACTCTGTTACATTGACATGGACAGGAACCCTGATTAATATCTATGTGTAACAGTCTGACACTGATAGATCACTCTGTTACATTGACATGGACAGGAACCCTGATTAATATCTATGTGTAACAGTCTGACACTGATAGATCACTCTGTTACATTGACATAGAAAGGAACCATGTTTAATATCTATGTGTAACAGTCTGACACTGATAGATCACTCTGTTACATTGACATAGAAAGGAACCCTGATTAATATTTACATTTACATTTAAGTCATTTAGCAGACGCTCTTATCCAGAGCGACTTACAAATTGGTGCATTCACCTTAACCTTAATATCTATGTGTAACAGTCTGACACTGTGATAGATCACTCTGTTACTTTGAATAACCATTGTTTCTTCAACAGAAATGGAGCACGTTGAAGTGTACAACAACAGCTGAAATAAGACAGAAAGATTGAACATTTGGTATTTGTTTTCTAGACAGAAAGTAGATGTTTGATCACCTTTTGGTCCCAAAATGAAATGTTTCAGTGAAACAATAACAACTTTAACAACTTATTAACAACAGATTCTAATAGATTCATATTTTATATCCTCAGAATTCATACAGTATAGAACACCATCTAGAAGACTGAGACATATCATTACATACAGTATAGAACACCATCTAGAAGACTGAGACATATCATTACATACAGTATAGAACACCATCTAGAAGACTGAGACATATCATTACATACTGAGTATAGAAGAACACCATCTAGAAGACTGAGACATATCATTACATACAGTATAGAACACCATCTAGAAGACTGAGACATATCATTACATACAGTATAGAACACCATCTAGAAGACTGAGACATATCATTACATACAGTATAGAACACCATCTAGAAGACTGAGACATATCATTACATACAGTATAGAACACCATCTAGAAGACTGAGACATATCATTACATACAGTATAGAACACCATCTAGAAGACTGAGACATATCATTACATACAGTATAGAACACCATCTAGAAGACTGAGACATATCATTACATACAGTATAGAACACCATCTAGAAGACTGAGACATATCATTACATACAGTATAGAACACCATCTAGAAGACTGAGACATATCATTACATACAGTATAGAACACCATCTAGAAGACTGAGACATATCATTACATACAGTATAGAACACCATCTAGAAGACTGAGACATATCATTACATACAGTATAGAACACCATCTAGAAGACTGAGACATATCATTACATACAGTATAGAACACCATCTAGAAGACTGAGACATATCATTGCATACAGTATAGAACACCATCTAGAAGACAGACATATCATTACATACAGTATAGAACACCATCTAGAAGACTGAGACATATCATTGCATACAGTATAGAACACCATCTAGAAGACAGGGAAATATCATTACATACAGTATAGAACACCATCTAGAAGACAGACATATCATTACATACAGTATATCATAGATGACATGTATAAATCCTTACTTTATATTTCCTGTACCACTTTCCATGACAGAAGCCTTATTACTGGTTTGGGTTACTGCTGCTGGTACAGTGGAATAATGAGGCATCACAGTACTTGTTAAACCACTGTACTAACAGGACCAATTCCACACCAATAAAGACACTAATGTAAAGTGTTACATCATTCTCAATGATCAGTCAATACATACAGTATTCATTTCACATACAGTACATTGTATCCAGGTCAAGTCCCCCTCCACCGATTGTAGCTAATTATCTATAACACATTGTACAGTTTTACAACCACGTATGAGTTATTATGGGCGCTAATAGTTAGTGTCATATCACATCAGTTTAAGACATTACGGCATTCATTAAAAACATTATACATATGTACTACTTGGGGCGGCAGGGTAGCCTAGTGGTTAGAGCGTTGGACTAGAAACCACAAGGTTGCAAGTTCAAACCCCCGAGCTGACAAGGTACAGATCTGTTGTTCTGCCCCTGAACAGGCAGTTAACCCACTGGTAGGCTGTTATTGAAAATAATAATTAGTTCTTAACTGACTTGTCTAGTTAAATAAAGGTTCAAAAATAAACTGTTACCCTTTATATAATCTAACCACTCTACTTAATGTATTCCATATTAAGGGTCCTAACCTGGGAACTAAAATATTTGTCTCTATTAACATTGAAAACAGTTCTCTCTCTAACCCCTCCCTCCCTCTAACCCAGCCCCTCTTGCAGAACCAGGAAGTCACTCCCCTTCACAAACTCGCTTCTGTGGAAATGAAACTTTGTCGTCTGTCTGTGTGAGAGTGAACAACCGTCCAAATGGCTCAGCGGGGAGTTCTGCTGGACCAGGACCAGTTCTGTTGTTCTGTCTGTCTGGATCTACTGAAGGAGCCGGTGGCTATTCCCTGTGGACACAGTTACTGTAGGATCTGTATTGAGGGCTGCTGGGATCAGGATGTTCTGAAAGGGGTCTATAGCTGTCCTCAGTGCAGAGAGACCTTCACTCCAAGGCCTAATCTGAGGAAAAATAACATGTTGGCTGAGGTGGTGGAGGAACTGAAGAAGACAGGACTCCAGGCTGCTCCCCCTCCTACTCTGTGCAATGCTGGACCTGGAGATGTGGCGTGTGATTTCTGCACTGGGACCAGAAAGCAGAATGCCCTCATGTCCTGTCTGGCATGTCTGGCCTCTTACTGTAAGACTCACCTCCAACCTCACTATGATTCTCCTGCTTTCAAGAAGCACAAACTGGTCAAAGCCACCGCACAACTACAGGAAAAGATCTGCTCTCATCATGACAAACTGCTGGAGGTTTACTGTCGTACCGATCAGCAGTGTATCTGTTATCAGTGTTTGATGGATGAACATAAAGGCCATGATACAGTGTCAGCTGCAGCAGAGAGGACTAAGAAACAGGTAAGACCAGAACAACTTGGTGATTTTCTGATAAACAAAGAATTAAAGATACAGTATGAACTAAAACTGTTTGAATATGAGATCATTCAAATGAAAGTGATCCTCAGCAGAACAAATATGAACACAAACCTTGAGATTCACCATTTTCACCAAAAGTTTCACAATTTTCTAAAGTCAAACACTATTATCATTCTGAATGCCCTTTTATGAGTCAAACGTTCAGTCTCAACCCCTTGATATCTGTAGGCCTACCATAACAACTATAATAATTCACAGAGCAACATAATGTAAGGGTTTTCCTGGGGTGAAGTAGAGGCGGACCAAAACGCAGCGTGGTTATATTGATTCACGTTTAATAAAAACACGAACACTACAAAACAATAAACGTTGAAAACCAAAACCAGCCCTATCTGGTGCAAAACACAGAGACAGGAACAATCGCCCACAAACACACAGTGAAACCCAGACTACCTAAATATGGTTCCCAATCAGAGACAATGACTAACACCTGCCTCTGATTGAGAACCATATCAGGCCAGACATAGAAATAGACAAACAAGACATCCAACATAGAATGCCCACTCAGATCACACCCTGACCAACCATAACATAGAAACATACAAAGCAAACTATGGTCAGGGTGTGACACATAATATCATATTGTAAAGGGACCATCAACATTTTAGACCTTCCTCTCTATGGACCCTATGTCACATGACTATACTAGTTGGAAGGGTTTACCTATTGATCTACTGGACAAATAAAGTTTGATAGCTCATTGAAGAGTGATTCTCCACAGAGGCAGCTGGGGATGAGTCAGCAGAAGGTCCAGCAGAGATTCCAGGAGAGAGAGAAGGAGCTGAAGGAGCTCCAACAGGCTGTGGAGTCTTTCAAGGTGAGTATTGTTGACCAGAGGAAACACACCATTTCACTTTCTTCCCCATTCAGAGAGAGGGAGAGGGGCCCCTATCCAATATCACTGACCCCACTGTTGGTAACAGGCTGCTTGGACCCCTTTCAGACAATAGACTGCTAAATGTAACCGACGGGATATGAACCCAGGTCTACTGCAGGAGAAACCAACATATTGATCGTTACACCAAGTGGACATTCCCTATTGGGCCAACACTGAATTTGAAGTCGCAGGCGCGCCTACCTCATCGGTCATGAGTAACCATGACCGACTGATGTCCCCTATACATTAACATGGAGCTCTCTCTCTCTCTCTCTCTCTCTCAATTGAATTGAATTCATAGGGCTTAATTGGCATGGAAAATATATGTTTACATTGCCAAAGCAAGTGAAATAGATAATAAACCAGGACAGCGGAGTCAATCACCACCTTCCGGAGACACCTGAAACCCCACCTCTTTAAGGAATACCTAGGATAGGATAAAGTAATCCTTCTCACCCCCCCCCCCCTTAAAAGACTTAGATGCACTATTGTAAAGTGGCTGTTCCACTGGATGTCATAAGGTGAAAGCACCAATTTGTAAGTCGCTCTGGATAAGAGCGTCTGCTAAATGACTTAAATGTAAATGTAAAAATAAACAAAAATGAATAAACAACCAGAAATTAACAGTAAACATTACACTCTCAAAAGTTTCAAAAGAATAGAGACATTTCAAATGTTATAATTCAAGTGCAAACAGAGTGAACCGGTCACCAGACTGAGTTCTGGAGGTGAAATGGAAATGAATGAGGGAGAGTTAAGTGAGGTAGAAGGTGTGGTGAAGACCTCAGAACCAGAGCCTGACATCAATGGACATGATAAAGAAGAATCTGGTGCAGTAGGAGTTACATTGTTGGAGGAAGTGGATGCATGACTTTTGGCAGATCCATGTGTGGTTTCAGGTTGGGGGGGAAAGGAGTTGGGGTCAGTTGAATCAGTGAAGGTAATCTGTAGTGGACTTGTCACATTGGTTTATGTTTCTTCTGACCAGAGGGAGTGGGCGCTCTGTGTCACACAACTTGGGTCAAGATCTGTTTCTTGTTTTACTCTCAGGAACAGGGCACCATTGAAAGGAGTTTCAGGTACAAAGTTTATGGTCATGTTGCAAGATTTTGTAGGAGGGAGATTCCAAGATGTGGGAAGTGTGCAGGAGGTCATGGGAAAGAGGATTGTGTAGTTTTGGTGGATAAAGTTGTGTGTCAACTGTAGGGGTGTCCATGTTGCTGGGGATCAGAAGTGTCCGGTGAGAGAGAGGCAGGTTCAGGTGACTAGAGTCAGAGTTGTGCAGAAGGTGTCGTATGCTGAGGCAGTGAAGAAAGTAGAGGAGGATGGGTCAATGGTGAGGGATCCTGAGAGGATCCCTGTGAGTAGTAGATCTGTGCAGCACAGAGGGATAGGACAACAAGTGATATATGCTTCAGTAAGGTTGCCTTCTTAGCGTTCACATAAAATAGATGTTGTGGTGGCAACTGCAGAGAAGTATTTGGTCATACGAGATTTGACTTCAGAAGATTTACAGGGTGTGTTGAGTGGTGGTGTCCCGTCCTCCCAGGCCGTTGTCATGGTGCAGGACCAGATAGAGTCAAAGTAGTGGAATGGGTTAGTGGGTTTTTAATGAGTGTAGGGTTAGTTGGAAGGGTGTTTTTTTATTTTAAAAATATGAAATGTTCCTTTTCCCATTTTGTATCACAAAGTTACATATATTTATATTATATTCCAGTTGGGGGCGGTAATGCAACATATTGGATGCCAACTGATGTTAAACTCCAAAGAAGAAGATACGTTATATTATGTCTATGTTCAGTGTTGTAATGATGTCTCTGCTGACAGAGAATCGTTGATGGATATTTATAGAGTTTTGATCAGGACAACAGTTGATTACAGGTGTATAGTTTATGGAACAGCAGCAAAGACTTGGCTTCAGCAGCTGGACAGAATCCAGTATACAGCTTTAAGGATATGTATTGGTGCATTTAAATCAACATCTGTATGTGTCTTACTAGTGGAGGCAGGTGAGATGCCTTTGGATATACGACGTAATAAATTGTCATTAGCTTATTGGGTTGAAAGGCTGTGAGGTTGAGCATCCCACTGCTACTGTTCTAGATGACTGTTGGGAATATACTAGTAGACAAGGCAGTGGTTTTGGTTGGACAGTTGTAGAGATGAATGTTATTATGGAGAATTGAGAGAATGTGTGTAGTAGTGAGATTCTGCTGGGTCCCGGCACATTCAGGTGTGGAAGGGAATGAAATTGTACACCAGTTAGCTAAAAGAGCTTTGAAACAAGATATAATTGATATTAATGTTCCACTGGGTAGAAGGTGAGGCCAAATGTGAGATCAGAGACATTTTGATAGATGTGTGGCAGAAGAGATGGGGCTCTGAGCACAAGGGATGGCATTTATATGCCCTCCAAAGAAAGGTCGGTGGACCAAGATTCAAAGGTCCGATTAGGAAGGAAGAGGTGGTGTTTACTCGATTGTGTTTAGGAAATTAACCATTCAACTGGTAATTCCATCTGGTTGGCAGCATGTGAATGTTTTGTGTCTGGAGGGTATTTGTCAATGAAACGGTGGAGCTTGTGTTGTTATATTGTTATATGTATGTTGAAGAGAGGGAAAGATTGACATGTCGGGTCATTGAGGTTGGACCGGGTTGGGGGGGGGTTGGAAGGGATTTTGGGGATGGGGAAGTTAGAAGTTAGTAGGGCTCTTTTATTATTTTGTCAGAAGTACTGAGGTAGGTAGGAGCATTTAAAAACCTTTTAATGTTGGTTTGTGGACCGCCATTATATCATAGAAAAAGAAGTTGGTCTGTGGGGGTTTTGTGGTTCATGAGGAGGGTTACTCTTCTTTTTTCTTTGTTTCTTGCATGTTTTCCAAATTAATTTGATCATGGTGGAGTTTAAAAAAAACTTGGTTTCCACTGTTTATCAGTTAGAGTTGAGGGGGGAGTAGGGTAGTTTGTTTGGGCGGCGTGATGGCTTCAACCGAGTGGAGAAGAAACGCTATCGCTTCAGGTGCGTTCTGGAGAATGTTGTGGGGGAATTATTGATCATGGTCGGAGAACAGGTGAGAACAGAACATATACACTCTGTTTCCAGAAAGAACAAGGAGGTGATTGTTGATGTAAACGGTGAGTCTTGTTACCAGTGTGATTTTTGTGAGGGGTGTGTTGATGCCGATTTCGACAAGAGTAGTGGTGTCTAATCTGCCTCAGTTTATTACGAACAAACAGATCCGTAAAAGAGTTGGTTCGTTTTGCTAAATGTGCAAGTGGTTTTTGTTTACTCTCAGCTAGATGCACAATCCATTCAACATGTTTCTTATCGTAGACAAGTGTTTGTTTCTTAACAAACTTCAAGGTTAAGCAGGGGGAAGGGTGGTGTGCAGGCTTTGCTAGCACAGATAGTTTTGATGTGGGGACATGGGGCATAATGCCAGTGCAGACAAGTGGGACCAGCAGGGTGTAACCATCTTCACATAGCCCCCCAGAAGAAAGGCACACGGACACCCACACTTCAGGTTGACTCTGTTTTTATCTGCAGTAACAGATATCAAACAGTGATGACAGGCATTGCCAGGACAGTCACACGTTCACTGCTCTCAGAATATCAGACTGGGGAGCAGGCAGACCAACTTCCAAATAGGAGAGAAACACTCAAAACCCACTAGTTGTTCTTTCAAAGATAATAATGCAAAAATTGTAAGTTCGAAGACTTTTTGTATTACCAACCTTACTATAATGGCAGCAAATATTTTTATGAATTCAGTAACACAAAATTAAAGTTAACTTTATTTACCACCCCTTTTCCAGAAGTGAATGGTTTCACCCACTACTCTCCCGCAAACTGCGATGTTCTTTCATGTCTACATTGAGTGGGAGTTTAATGGAAACTACGTTTTCACTTTGTTATAAGGGTAGGGACTAGGCTGGACACATGACCTTTTTAACGCCTTATTCTCATAAAACTAAGTCAGTACATTAAATCCGCAATGGAGCCCAGTTATGGTAATGTTATATATATGACTGCTGTTTGCTGTAGTTTAATAGTAATCATGAAAAAAAAACAGGCCTTATTTTAGGTGATGTTTCACCCTGCCAGCTCCTGTTAGTTGTATAGTAAAAACAGGTCTTATTTTAGGTGATGTTTCACCCTGCCAGCTCCTGTTAGTTGTATAGTAAAAACAGGTCTTATTTTAGGTGATGTCTCACCCTGCCAGCTCCTGTTAGTTGTATAGTAAAAACAGGTCTTATTTTAGGTGATGTTTCACCCTGCCAGCTCCTATTAGTTGTATACTAAAAACAGGTCTTAGAATTATTTTACTAATAATATTATGTTAGTAAATACAATTATAGTACTAAATTTATTGTTATTTTTAAAATGAAACCTATGCACAGTACTTAGCATTTAACTGTTTTTTATTTGATTTATTATTATTTATTATTCAGAGGAGTCTGTCTGAAAAATGAAAAGTTAAGAAGTTATTGCCAAGCTTTAATATTTTTTTAATGTAACCTTTATTTAACTAGGCAAGTCAGTTAAGAACAAATTCTTATTTCCAACAACAGCCTACTGGGGAACAGTGGGTTAACTGCCTTGTTCATGGGCAGAATAACAGATTTGTACCTTGTCAGCTCAGGGATTTGATCCAGCAACCTTTTGGTTACTAGTCCAACGCTCTAACCACTAAGCTACCTGCTGCCCTTTTACAGAGGCCTAGTTTACGTTTGCATGTGAGTCATTTAGCAGACACTCTTATCCAGAGCCGCTGGGGTCAAGTGACTAAATCTGCCTAAAAAAAGGCGATTTACAGATTTTTCACCTAGTCGGCAGTGGGATACGAACCATCCACCTTTCGGTTACATTCCCAACGCTTTTAACCGCTAGATTACAAACAACTAAATGTTTAACACAAAAGGTCAAATGGTAGTAGATAAATGGTAAGCTGGTTAAATAAAAGACTGCTGTTATAACTTCCAGACTGCCATTGTTTAGGGAAAATAGGGACATGTCTGTCTACTTCTCCAAGTATCTCGAATAGATGTATTTATTTTAATGGTTTGAAGTTCTACACCATTTTAATCAGGATAACCTATTATTTCTAATGATGTAAGTTTGGGCAGCGTACAATGTTGTTCCCAATTGATAATAGTTAATACGTAAAAATAAAATCTCTCCCATTGTTTCCTAAAGGGGAAATATAGATGTCTGTTTATTTCACAAAATATCTCACAATGTGTATATTTAGATGTTTTCATGTCAGACACCATTTTAATCAGGATTATCTCCTCTTTCTAATGACATAAGGTTGGGCAGCGTCCTCTTCTGTTATCGATCGCTAGACCAGAAATAGTCAGAAGTTGGCATTTCTTTCCTACTTCCTGGTAATGCAGACATAAACACACTTGGCACCATCGAGGTGCAGATGTTAACTTTCTACACCAGTTGTTATTTTTCAGCTTCGTCCTAAGAACAGGTTTTAGTGGTAAAATAAAAAGGTAGATGTTCTTTGGTGCCGCTTATGGGAAATAGAATTCTAAGCATCATCAACAGAAGAGGCACTGAAGATTTGTTTCAATTCATTTGCTATGGCCTCGCTAGTGTTCCAGCTCAGACAACGTTCTTTGGATGTTTTGACTGGTTCTATTGTCCAGCCTACTAGGACTCGGGGCAGAGGCTGGGTCTAGCTCTGCTATGGGGCAGGCTACTGGAGGGGGTACCAAGAGGGAGGAAAGTAGAGCAGGACCAAGTGGTGGTGTGCAGGCTACTGGAGGGGGTACCAAGAGGGAGGAAAGTAGAGCAGGACCAAGTGGTGGTGTGCAGGCTACTAGAGGGGGTACCAGGAGGGAGGAGAGTAGAGCAGGACCAAGTGGTTGTGTGCAGGCTACTGGAGGGGGGACCAGGAGGGAGGAGAGTAGAGTAGGACCAAGTGGTGGTGTGCAGGCTACTAGAGGGGGGTCCAGGAGGGAGGAGAGTAGAGCAGGACCAAGTGGTGGTGTGCAAGATACTAGAGGGGGGACCAGGAGGGAGGAGAGTAGAGCAGGACCAAGTGGTGGTGTGCAGGCTACTAGAGGGGGGACCAGGAGGGAGGAGAGTAGAGCAGGACCAAGTGGTGGTGTGCAGGCTACTGGAGGGGGTACCAGGAGGGAGGAGAGTAGAGCAGGGCCAAGTGGTTGTGTGCAGGCTACTGGAGGGGGGACCAGGAGGGAGGAGAGTAGAGCAGGACCAAGTGGTGGTGTGCAGGCTATTGGAGGGGGTACCAGGAGGGAGGAGAGTAGAGCAGGACCAAGTGGTGGGGTACATGAGCTGAGGCAGGTTGCTGTTGTAACAGAGACTCCAGTGGGTAAGGGCTTGGTGGGCTCATCACAGGAAATATTTCCTGTCATTGGGGAGGAGGCACAGATCAGGGAGGAAGTGCAGGGGAGCAGACTGGGGAGGAGGAGGAAGTTATTGTGCCAATGGAGGAGGAAGAATGTGAGTTTGCGGATGAAGAGGCCTTGTTTTCAGACTTCTCATTGGATCCAGAGCTGACAGCCAGTCAGGCGGAGGGCCCCGTATATATCTGGGCTCTGAGGGGTGGGTTAGGAAGAACTGGGAAGGAGTGTCACAAGTGGTGTCGAGGCTGAAGAAGTGGAGGTGGCTCCTCTCCCAAGTGTCATACAGAGGGAGGGTGCTGATCATCAACAACTTGGCAGAATCCTCCCTTTGCCAGAAACGGTCCATTCTCAACCCCCCCGGTGGTCTGCTTGTGGACCTACAGAGTAAGTTATTGAATTATTTTCAGCTCAGGGCGTCACTGGCTGAGGGTGTCGGTGCTGTACCTGCCTGTCCTGGAGGGGGACAAGGCCTGGTGGACCTGGAGAGCAGGGTGGCAGAGTTCTGACTCAAAGTGGGGCAGAGGCTACTGTACCCACTGTCTCTCTCTGTCTCTCTCTCTCTGTCTGTCTCACTCAACAGCGCTCTGCACAGGCAGCAGTGGAGGACTGTGATCAGATCTTTACTGAGCTGATCCGCTCCATTGAGAGAAGGAGCTCTGAGGTGAAGGAGCTGATCAGAGCCCAAGAGAAGGCTCAAGTGAGTCAAGCTGAAGGACTCCTGGATCAACTGAAGCAGGAGATAGCTGAGCTGAGGAAGAGAAGCACTGAGCTGGAGCAGCTCTCACACACAGAGGATCACATCCATTTCCTCCAGGTAACTAAACTGCCTTGTTACATGTGATATGAAATTAACTTAATGTGAAACTATTAATCTCAATCATTATGTTGTCCTGTCTCTCTCTCTCTCCCTGAATAACCTATGTCTCTCTGTCCGTCCGTCTGTCCGTCCGTCTGTCGGTCTCTCTCTCTCTCTCCAGAGTTATCAGTCTCTCTCCAGTATCAGTGTATCTTCAGACTTACCCAGCATCGTTGTCCGTCCTCTTCAGTACTTTGGAGATGTGAGTAAGACTGTGTCTGAACTGAGAGAGAAACTAGAAGACTTCCTTAAAGGAGAATGGACCAAGATCTCCACTACAGGTGTGTTGAAAATAATAAGAACATCAACTTTAGACCATTGAAAGTTCCCTACTAGTCATATACATGTGGAATATGGTATGATGATAACATTCCCTCTCTCTGTCAATGTGTTCGTGTGTCTGTAGTGAATATAGTGGATGTTGTACTGCTTCCAGAGCCCAAGACCAGAGAACAGTTGTTACAATGTGAGTCTCTTTATTGTGAAGTAACTAACAGTCTCTTTTTACTGACACTCCTAACAATCCCTCTAGAAATACATATCAATAGTAGATCGAATCAAAGACTGGGTATCTGACTCCTCATAGTTCTCTGATTTGATCTCTGCTCTGATCTAATCAAAGACAGGGTAGATACAGTATCTGACTTAACTTATTGTTCTAACTCCCCTCATTGGTCTCTGCTCTTCTCCCAGATTCCTGTCAGCTCACACTGGACCCAAACACAGTACACACAACCCTCTCTCTGTCTAAAGGGAACAGGAAGGTGACCTGTACAGGCCAAGACCAACCATATTCTGATCATCCAGACAGATTTACTGCCTATGAGCAGGTTCTGTGTAGAGAGGGTCTGTCTGGACGCTGTTACTGGGAGGTGGAGTGGAGTGGGGAGGATGTTGATATAACAGTCTCATATAAAAACATCAGCAGAACAGAGACAGGTAATGGTGGTGCATTTGGATACAATCACAAGTCCTGGAGTTTACTGTGTTATCATGGTAGTTATTATTTCAGGCACAATAATGTTAAGACTAAAGTATCAGGCCCTCAGTCCTCCAGAGTAGGGGTGTACCTGGATCACAAGGCAGGTACTCTGTCCTTCTATAGTGTCTCTGACACAATGTCCCTCCTCCACAGAGTCCAGACCACATTCACTCAGCCCCTCTATCCTGGACTTTGGCTCTCTGGTACTGCTGAGCTGGTTAAACTGTAGTAGGGTCCACATAGATACTAGTCATGCTGGTGTAGTCTATAGCTGAGCTGGTTAAACTGTAGTAGGGTCCACATAGATACTAGTCATGCTGGTGTAGTCTATAGCTGAGCTGGTTAAACTGTAGTAGGGTCCACATAGATACTAGTCATGCTGGTGTAGTCTATAGCTGAGCTTGTTAAACTGTAGTAGGGTCCACATAGATACTAGTCATGCTGGTGTAGTCTATAGCTGAGCTTGTTAAACTGTAGTAGGGTCCACATAGATACTAGTCATGCTGGTGTAGTCTATAGCTGAGCTGGTTAAACTGTAGTAGGGTCCACATAGATACTAGTCATGCTGGTGTAGTCTATAGCTGAGCTGGTTAAACTGTAGTAGGGTCCACATAGATACTAGTCATGCTGGTGTAGTCTATAGCTGAGCTGGTTAAACTGTAGTAGGGTCCACATAGATACTAGTCATGCTGGTGTAGTCTATAGCTGAGCTGGTTAAACTGTAGTAGGGTCCACATAGATACTAGTCATGCTGGTGTAGTCTATAGCTGAGCTGGTTAAACTGTAGTAGGGTCCACATAGATACTAGTCATGCTGGTGTAGTCTATAGATGAGCTGGTTGAACTGTAGTAGGGTCCACATAGATACTAGTCATGCTGGTGTAGTCTATAGCTGAGCTGGTTAAACTGTAGTAGGGTCCACATAGATACTAGTCATGCTGGTGTAGTCTATAGCTGAGCTGGTTAAACTGTAGTAGGGTCCACATAGATACTAGTCATGCTGGTGTAGTCTATAGCTGAGCTGGTTAAACTGTAGTAGGGTCCACATAGATACTAGTCATGCTGGTGTAGTCTATAGCTGAGCTGGTTAAACTGTAGTAGGGTCCACATAGATACTAGTCATGCTGGTATAGTCTATAGCTGAGCTGGTTAAACTGTAGTAGGGTCCACATAGATACTAGTCATGCTGGTGTTGATGGTCCCCAGATATAATGGTCTGTTTTTCTGTACAATAATTTGCCTGACTGTATCATTGAATTAAAATGTAATGTACTTGTTTTTTTATCAAATACAAAGTTTTAATCTTGACATTTCCATGAATCATGGTGTATAGTGTTGATGTATATTGGTTGTCATTCAGAACCATCGATATGTTTTCTCAATTGGGTCTCTGTCTCTATGTAATTCTCCTCAGTGGCATTGAACAGGTAGTATCACTAAGTAACTAACTAAACTATATGGGACAGACACAGATGAATCCTAGTCCTGGACTAAAACGTATGTTCAATGTAGAGATCCAGGAAACCGGCCCTAAATTTGGCATCTTTTATCCTCCAATACTGCTCAGTCACGCAACATTAAACCTGTCCAGCAGGTGGTGGTATTGACCAAACAATAAAACCAGCAGATATCTTAACTTGCCTCAGTATATCAGTAATGTTCAGAATAGTACTTTAATATCATTGGAGATTGATGGTCTTTTTAATCCACTATCCAGAGTCAGGAACAGATGAAGTTAGGTCTGCTACTGTTCAGTGATTAAATATGACTTATGGTTATGGGAAATAAAAAATACCACTAATCTTTATCTAGTAATAGTTTTCCTTTGCTATTTATTCCAAGGTGTTTCTTTAACTTGTAAATGTATTGTGTGGAGGTGAGCTAGTGGTGTGGCTGATAGAATGAAAAGGGAGGATGGGAGGGGAAATTGGCAGATATATCAGACAGATGAGGGAGAGAAAGATTTTCATACAGGAGTTAGTGTCTCTGTTCCAAATAGCTCCCTATTCCCTGTGTAGTGCACTAGGCTTTATTAGACCAGATCTAAAGTAGTGTTCTAGATGTTAGATTGTTTCTCCCTGTCATTACAACATGACAATATGGTCATGACTTTAGTGGTTTCCTCCTCTTTGTTTTTATTGTTAGTTTGTTATGTGTGTTGTCAGGGTTGTTCCTCTGTGTTCCTAATTGAAAATCCATTAACAATGAATCACAAACTAATGACATTCCAGTTGTGTTTAGACAACTTCATGTCTGACATCCCCCAGTTCTGTTCAGACCCATTGAACTGGGTCACATTCTAAATGGTGACTTGTATTGATCGTCTATACTGGACCTAACTGTGGTTAACCAGACTGGAGGGGTTCTGATCACATATACCCTCATCTCCACAACTTTACCTGATGTTCTCTCTCTCTCTCTCTTATATTTATTTATATATACCCTCAATATGGTTTAATTCCTGTAGTTATCAGGACACATGGGGTGTGTCCCAATTATCTCTCCTTTCTAAATGTGAACTTGTCCACTACCCTTCATGGATTATAAAGGAAATGACTGGTATATGTAAACTCCCTCTACCCCATGCCAACACCAACCCAATGCTTTTACATTTGTTTACACTTCAGGAGGAAGGAGAGATTATTGGGACACCCACATGGAGTGATGATAGAGGGATGTGAAAGAGGAGAGAGGTAATGGTTGTACTCCCACATGGAGTGACGATAGAGGGGTGTGAAAGAGGAGAGAGGTAATGGTTGTACTCCCCCATGGAGTGATGATAGAGGGATGTGAAAGAGGAGAGAGGTAATGGTTGTACTCCCCCATGGAGTGATGATAGAGGGATGTGAAAGAGGAGAGAGGTAATGGTTGTACTCCCCCATGGAGTGATGATAGAGGGATGTGAAAGAGGAGAGGTAATGGTTGTACTGGATTTATTTTATTCCCTCATTACTGACATTCTTTTTCAACATAATTTCATAAGACAAAATAATTAATGTTAGATAATGCTCACTTCCATAAGAGTCATTGAAGTGTTGGATGAGACAGGACCCTGCCTTCACTGGGGGATATTTGTTGGACCCGTCACAACAGGTGATGAGGGCCTCATCCTCCAGCTGCACAACGAAAGCCAGGGAATACAAACTTAATCAAGCTTATTAAGTATTCAACATTATGATAAACAGTATTTAAACTCAGGTCTGTTTCCACATACAATAAACCTGTAACATCTTGTATGATCTCATCAGGTAAAGGTGTTTCAAATGGAAGGGTAAGTCTCACCACTGAGAGGAAAACATCACTGGTCCACCTCTGCATCAGGTCAGCTATGTTGATCAGTACTGTCCCAGGGATGCTGGGAGCAGAGATGAACTCCCCTGACCTGGTACCACCTATGGAGTTGTCATTTTAATATCAGTTTAACCCCATTACTGCTATAACACATAAACCATGTTAATAGAATGAAATGGATCCAGGTTCCATTTATTTTTCAATAGATTTACTGTCTGTGGATCACTTCTCCAAAGTGGTCTGATATCAAGATGACTGCAGGTCTGAATCCCAAACTAATGGGGGGAAATGGCTCCATCTAATGAGATGGTATTTAGAGGTATGAACCTTTCTATTGGGGTGAACAATCCCCTTAACATACAGTACCAGTCAAAAGTTTGGACACACCTACTCATTCAAGGGTTTTTCTTTATTTTTACTATTTTCTACAATCACATAGTAACCAAAAACGTGTTAAACAAATCAAGTGGAGGCCAGGTCATCTGATGCAGCACTCAATCACTCTCCTTCTTGGTCAAATAGCCCTTACACAGCCTGGAGGTGTGTTGGGTCATTGTCCCGTTGAAAAACAAATGATAGTCCCACTAAGCACAATCCAGATGGGTTGGTGAATCGCTGCAGAATGCTGTGGTAGCCATCCTGGTTAAGTGTGCCTTGAATTCTAAATAAAATTACTGACAGTGTCACCAGCAGAGCACCATCACACCTCCTCCTCCATGCTTCACAGTGAGAACCACACATGCAGAGATCATTTGTTCACCTACTCTACGTCTCACAAAGACACGGCTGTTGGAACCAGAAATATTACATTTGGACAGAACAAAGGACAGATTTCCACAGGTCTAATGTTCATCGCTTGTATTTCTTGGCCCAAGCAATTTTCTTCTTATTATTGGTGTCCTTTAGTAGTGGTTTCTTTGCAGTAATTGATAGTCATTTGCATTTCACTTGATAGGAGATGGTGTGGGGGTGATTTGCTGGTGACACTGATATTTAGAATTCAAGGCACACTTAACCAGTATGGCTACCAGAGCATTCTGCAGCGATAAACCATCCTATCTGGTTTGGGCTTAGTGGGACTATCATTTGTTCTCATCTGATTGTCTGTCAGGTGTCTCAACTTTTGACTGGTCCTGTAGTTTCTGTAGTGCAGAAAGTATGATGCCGTCCTAGTTCTGCTCTGTGTTCCTGCTCCAAGGAAAGACTCATCTCTGGACACTCTCACATACCCTGTTACCTGCTGCACTGCTCCCCACCTGCTCTGGTCTGTCTCTCCCAGTCTGGTACAGGTGTCCTCTCCTGCTCTGGTCTGTCTCTCCCAGTCGGGTACAGGTGTCCTCTCCTGCTCTGGTCTGTCTCTCCCAGTCTGGTACAGATGTCCTCTCCTGCTCTGGTCTGTCCTTCCCAGTCTGGTACAGGTGTCATCTCCTGCTCTGGTCTGTCTCACCCAGTCTGGTACAGGTGTCCTCTCCAGCTCTGGTCTGTCTCTCCCAGTCTGGTACAAGTGACCTCTCCTGCTCGGGTCTGTCTCTCCCAGTCTGGTACAGGTGTCCTCTCCTGCTCTGGTCTGTCTCTCCTAGTCTGGTACAGGTGTCCTCTCCTGCTCTGTCTCTTGTAATTGCCTTTTGGACAGCTGTTTTTTAGTCAATACTTTTGTGTTCTTTAACGTAATATGTAATTGTTGTACTGTGTGTGTTTATAGTTTTGTTTAATGTTGTGTTAGTGTATGTAAGTTGTTTTGTCTGAAACGTTGTTCCCCCTGCTGCTATTGGACCAGGTCTCTCTTGGAAAAGAGATGTTACCTCAATGAGAAAAAACTGGATAAATAAAGGTTAAATAATATATTTTTTTATGAATGGATAGCATACGATCATAGATACAATTTGGCCACATAAGCCTACAAACATTTACAACAGCAAAATCACAATAATCACAAGAATGGCTTCAGATCAAAGTCGACGTTGAGACCAACGGGAGCAATAGGCTGTAAATTAAAGATCCAGACAGCCTCTCGTTTTAACAATAAATTGTCGAGGTCACGCCCTCTCATAGAGGATGGTGGCATGTTCGGTGCCGATATAACGTAGGGACGAAATCGATTGGTTTGCAACCAAAAAGTCGGCCGCAACTGGGTATGTCGAGTTTTTTAACCTAATGGTGCTACGATGCTCCGAGATTCGTAATTTTAATTCGCTCTTTGTTTTACCCGAATAATTCCCCCCCCCCCCCCCCCCTTGAACAAGTTATAAGATAACTGCCTGTCTGTCTACACTATGTATGTATGGAGGGGGAAGCCTGCTATTATCTGTCTATACTATGTATGTGATGTAGGAGGAAAACCTGCTCTACACCAGTTGTCACAACCGGTAGATCTCGATCGCCATACGTTTCTGTAAAAAAAAAAACTATAAAGTGATTATATTTGTTTTATTAGTCTCGGGCTGTTGGTGGTAGGTGTAGCCAAATCAGCTGCCCTGCGCGCCGGGTAAGAAAACTGTTGTCATTTCATGTGTCTGAAGGAACAAACTCTGCCTTCCTGGTGGGCCTGGAGAGGAAATCAAGTGCACTATGCCTCCGCTGGCCAATCTGATTCCTCAGATGACCGAGTCTGCAGTAACGTAGCAGGCATAAAAGAAAGCTGGGGCAAAATTAATACTTTGAGATTTCAAATAAATTACTAGAGAGAGACTGTCAACTAATACAGTAAAGAGCTGCTGTTTTAATGAGTTCATGTTTAAGTTCTTACTCAGCACTCTCAACACTTTGTATTCAACACTTTTATAACCCATAAAATTCGCGTTGTTCCTATTTCCAGTCAGCGCTACAACAAGCAGTGCAGCAGTAATGAATGAGGAGGAACGTGTTTCTATAGGCCTGCGTTGTTACTATTATTAGCGGCTTGGGTCTTTTTTAATATAGAGGAATATGTAACTTTCTCAGTTCATAGGAGTAACAACATGAATTTGTGCATGAGGCAGAAGTAATGCGGTGCGACTCGAGTTTCGCCATCAGCTGGAAGACGCTGTGCTTTTTGGTCAGTGTCAGTGGAGGAAAGAGAGAGTGGAGGGATGTAGAGAGACGGACCCTCAGTCTGTTGCTCTCTCCCTCTGCTGAGACTGACCCTCAGTCTGTTGCTCTCTCCCTCCGCTGAGACTGACCCTCAGTCTGTTGCTCTCTCCCTCCGCTGAGACTGACCCTCAATCTGTTGCTCTCTCCCTCCGCTGAGACTGACCCTCAGTCTGTTGCTCTCTCCCTCCGCTGAGACTGACCCTCAGTCTGCTACTCTCTCCCTCTGCTGAGACTGACCCTCAGTCTGCTGCTCTCAACCTCCGCTGAGACTGACCCTCAGTCTGCTGCTCTCTCCCTCCGCTGAGACTGACCCTCAGTCTGCTGCTCTCTCCCTCCACTGAGACTGACCCTCAGTCTGCTGCTCTCTCCCTCCACTGAGACTGACCCTCAGTCTGCTGCTCTCTCCCTCCGCTGAGACTGACCCTCAGTCTGCTGCTCTCTCCCTCCGCTGAGACTGACCCTCAGTCTGCTGCTCTCTCCCTCCGCTGAGACTGACCCTCAGTCTGCTGCTCTCCCCCTCCGCTGAGACTGACCCTCAGTCTGCTGCTCTCTCCCTCCGCTGAGACTGACCCTCAGTCTGCTGCTCTCTCTCTCTGCTGAGACTGACACTCAGTCTGCTGCTCTCTCCCTCCACTGAGACTGACCATCAGATGCAGGCACCATCAGCCCAGTAAAATAAAAAGCTAATCATTTAAATATATTCTCACTCAGCTGTGCTGAGTTTATTTGTTTAGTGGGACTTTTATTTAAAGTTTATTTGTTATTCCCCAGAATCAACCTTACACTGTCCCTTGGGGCAAAATGTCCATGAACCTGAGATCAGCCATCACCAGAGGCACACGGCCAACCCCAGGAGAACCAATAAAGATGGTGAGAATTACAGTAGATGCAATGAGAATTATTGAGCCTAATCCGACAAGAGCAGATTGCCGTACAACATCCAAGAGGATGGTACAACAGTACCCGAAAAGCTTCACTGATACAATGAAAGATGGCACTACAATTGGGAGTGGCAATGGATCCCTCTTAAATCAGATGAAAACAGGCGTTGAGCATAAGAATGGTGATAATCCTCTGGTACGGCTAAGAAAGAGAAAAACACTCTCAGGCTCATCGACTGTAGTCAGTGCAAGAGGGCCGACTGACAAACACGGCTGTGTAAGATGGCAGCCTGACTTTCCCACAGAAGAAACTTTGGAGGCAAAGCGTAAGAAATTGGAGCAGCTTTATTCCAGAGAAAGGCCGGCCGGAGGTGACAGAGGACAACTCTTGCAGCTCATGCAAGCAACGTTTTACTTACAGGGCAGTGCCATCAACGCTAGCCCAGGCACCTAAGATAGCCGACCTGAGGAGTAAGTGGCAATACCTTTTCACACAGAAGGAACTCTACAACCACTTCAAGTTTCTGACAGATGTCTCAATTATCATACAGTACTTCCTCCAGAAACCAACAAATGAAGAGGTTGGACACATCCTGTCAAGGTTTGAAAAGGGTGGAGCAACTGCAGTTGGCCCTTGTGTTGTCCTCCTGCTGACATCCCATTTCAAAGACCGGACGGATGTACTCCTTCTACAGGCTGATGGGAATTTTACATTCATCTGTATCTCTGCATTTCTATGTATTCTATGTATTGTATCTATGTATGTATTTCTATGTATTGTAGCTATGTATGTATTCTATGTATTTTAGAAGTAAAAATTATTTGATGTGCCAAATGTTCAAAATATATGAACGTTATAAAGTGGGGGGATGGAGATCTAATATTTTTTTGTGCCAAACACTAAAGCATTATATTGTAATAAATCTACACCCTATTCCCTATGCAGAGCACTACGTTAGACCTGGTCAGAAGCACCATAGTACACTACGTAGGGAATAGGGAACCATTTGGAACAGAGTCAGTAATTCCCCTGAACATCTTTCTCTTCCTCATCTGGTTTCTTTAACAGCCCTTCACTCCTCCCCAATTCCCCCCCTCCCCTTTTCATTCTATTCAATCAGCCACACCACTAGCTCACCTCCACACAATCCATCTACAAGTTAAAGACACACCTTGGAATAAATAAAAAAGGAAAACTATTACTAGATGAAGTTTAACATTGTATTTTTTATTTCCCATCACCATAAATCATATTTAATCACTGAACAGTAGCAGACCTAACTTTATCTGTTTCTGGCTCTGGATAGTGGATTAAAAAGACCATCAATCTCCAATGATATTAAAGTACTATTCTGAACATTACTGATATGCTGAGTGGCAAGTCAAGATATCTGCTGGTTTTATTGTTTGGTCAATACCACCACCTGCTGGACAGGTTTAATGTTGCTTGACTGAGCAGTATGGGAGGATGAAAGATTACACATTTAAGGCTGGTTTCCTGGACATCTACATTGAGAATCTCCACTGAACATACTTCTAGGATTAATCTGTGTCCGTCCCATATAGTTTAGTTAGTTAGTAAGTGATACTACCTGTTCCATATAGTTTAGTTTAGTTAGTTAGTTAGTTAGTTAGTGATACTACCTGTTCCATTTAGTTTAGTTAGTTAGTTAGTGTTACTACATGTTCCATATAGTTTAGTTTAGTTAGTTAGTTAGTTAGTGATACTACCTGTTCCATATAGTTTAGTTTAGTTAGTTCGTTAGTGTTACTACCTGTTCCATATAGTTTAGTTTAGTTAGTTAGTTAGTTAGTTAGTGATACTACCTGTTCCATATAGTTTAGTTAGTTAGTTAGTGATACTACCTGTTCCATATAGTTTAGTTAGTTAGTAAGTGATACTACCTGTTCCATATAGTTTAGTTTAGTTAGTTAGTTAGTGATACTACCTGTTCCATATAGTTTAGTTTAGTTAGTTAGTTAGTTAGTGATACTACCTGTTCCATATAGTTTAGTTAGTTAGTTAGTGATACTACCTGTTCCATATAGTTTAGTTAGTTAGTTAGTTAGTTAGTTAGTTAGTTAGTTAGTGATACTACCTGTTCCATATAGTTTAGTTAGTTAGTCAGTGATACTACCTGTTCAAAGCCACTGATGAAATCTACATAGAGACAGAGAACCAATTGAGAAAACATATGAATGGTTCTGAATGACAACTGATCTACATCAACACCAGACATCATGATTAACAGAGATGTACAAGGTTAAAACATATGAATGGTTCTGAATGACAACTGATCTACATCAACACCACACATCATGATTAACAGAGATGTACAAGGTTAAAACATATGAATGGTTCTGAATGACAACTGATCTACATCAACACCAGACATCATGATTAACAGAGATGTACAAGGTTAAAACATATGAATGGTTCTGAATGACAACTGATCTACATCAACACCAGACATCATGATTAACAGAGATGTACAAGGTTAAAACATATGAATGGTTCTATCCTACCATGCCTTTCTAAGGTCTTCGAAAGCCAAGTCAACAAACAGATTACCGACCATTTTGAATCTCACCATACCTTCTCTGCTATGCAATCTGGTTTCAGAGCTGGTCATGGGTGCACCTCAGCCACGCTCAAGGTCCTAAACGATATCTTAACCGCCATCGATAAGAAACATTACTGTGCAGCCGTATTCATTGATCTGGCCAAGGCTTTCGACTCTGTCAACCACCACATCCTCATCGGCAGACTCGACAGCCTTGGTTTCTCAAATGATTGCCTCGCCTGGTTCACCAACTACTTCTCTGATAGGGTTCAGTGTGTCAAATCGGAGGGTCTGCTGTCCGGACCTCTAGCAGTCTCTATGGGGGTGCCACAGGGTTCAATTCTTGGACCGACTCTCTTCTCTGTATACATCAATGAGGTCGCTCTTGCTGCTGGTGAGTCTCTGATCCACCTCTACGCAGACGACACCATTCTGTATACTTCCGGCCCTTCTTTGGACACTGTGTTAACAACCCTCCAGGCAAGCTTCAATGCCATACAACTCTCCTTCCGTGGCCTCCAATTGCTCTTAAATACAAGTAAAACTAAATGCATGCTCTTCAACCGATCGCTACCTGCACCTACCCGCCTGTCCAACATCACTACTCTGGACGGCTCTGACTTAGAATACGTGGACAACTACAAATACTTAGGTGTCTGGTTAGACTGTAAACTCTCCTTCCAGACCCATATCAAACATCTCCAATCCAAAGTTAAATCTAGAATTGGCTTCCTATTTCGCAACAAAGTATCCTTCACTCATGCTGCCAAACATACCCTTGTAAAATTGACCATCCTACCAATCCTCGACTTTGGCGATGTCATTTACAAAATAGCCTCCAATACCCTACTCAACAAATTGGATGCAGTCTATCACAGTGCAATCCGTTTTGTCACCAAAGCCCCATATACTACCCACCATTGCTACCTGTACGCTCTCGTTGGCTGGCCCTCGCTTCATACTGTACGCCAAACCCACTGGCTCCATGTCATCTACAAGACCCTGCTAGGTAAAGTCCCCCTTATCTCAGCTCGCTGGTCACCATAGCATCTCCCACCTGTAGCACACGCTCCAGCAGGTATATCTCTAGTCACCACCAAAACCAATTCTTTCTTTGGCCGCCTCTCCTTCCAGTTCTCTGCTGCCAATGACTGGAACGAACTACAAAAATCTCTTAAATTGGAAACACTTATCTCCTCACTAGCTTTAAGCACCAACTGTCAGAGCATCTTACAGATTACTGCACCTGTACATAGCCCACCTATAATTTAGCCCAAACAACTACCTCTTTCCCAACTGTATTTAATTAATTTATTTATTTTGCTCCTTTGCACCCCATTCTTTTTATTTCTACTTTGCACATTCTTCCATTGCAAAACTACCATTCCAGTGTTTTACTTGCTATATTGTATTTACTTTGCCACCATGGCCTTTTTTGCCTTTACCTCCCTTCTCACCTAATTTGCTCACATCGTATATAGACTTGTTTTTTTACTGTATTATTGACTGTATGTTTGTTTTACTCCATGTGTAACTCTGTGTCGTTGTATGTGTCGAACTGCTTTGCTTTATCTTGGCCAGGTCGCAATTGTAAATGAGAACTTGTTCTCAACTTGCCTACCTGGTTAAATAAAGGTGAAATAAAAAAATAAAAAAATAAAATGACAACTGATATACATCAACACCAGACATCATGATTAACAGAGATGTACAAGGTTAAAACATATGAATGGTTCTGAATGACAACTGATCTACATCAACACCAGACATCATGATTAACAGAGATGTACAAGGTTAAAACATATGAATGGTTCTGAATGACAACTGATATACATCAACACCAGACATCATGATTAACAGAGATGTACAAGGTTAAAACATTGCCACCGTGCTTCCACATCTGCATTGCTTGCTGTTTGGGGTTTTAGGCTGAGTTTCTGTACAGCACTTTGAGATATCAGCTGATGTAAGAGGGGCATTATGAAAAAAATTTATTTGGTTGCATTGCATTTTAATGGATGAAATCTCTGAAGATCAAATCAGACAGGAAAAATCAATTGTAAAGAAAAACTGACCATAATGAATCATCACATCTGGGGACCATCACCACCAGCATGACTAGTATCTACGTGGACCCTACTACAGTTTGACTAGCTCAGCTATAGACTACACCAGCATGACTAGTATCTATGTGGACCCTACTACAGTTTGACTAGCTCAGCTATAGACTACACCAGCATGACTAGTATCTAGCTTTAACTAGCTTTAAGCACCAACTGTCAGAGCATCTTACAGATTACTGCACCTGTACATAGCCCACCTATAATTTAGCCCAAACAACTACCTCTTTCCCAACTGTATTTAATTAATTTATTTATTTTGCTCCTTTGCACCCCATTCTTTTTATTTCTACTTTGCACATTCTTCCATTGCATTTTCCACATGTATATGACTAGTAGGGAACTTTCAATGGTCTAAAGTTGATGTTCTTATTATTTTCAACACACCTGTTTTGGAGATCTTGGTCCATTCTCCTTTAAGGAAGTCTTCTAGTTTCTCTCTCAGTTCAGACACAGTCTTACTCACATCTCCAAAGTACTGAAGAGGACGGACAATGATGCTGGGTAAGTCTGAAGATACACTGATACTGGAGAGAGACTGATAACTCTGGAGAGAGAGAAAGAGAGAGAGACAAAGAGAGAACAGATCCAAATGATTGAGAGTTTTAATTTCATATCACATGTAACAAGGCAGTTTAGTTACCTGGAGGAAATGGATGTGATCCTCTGTGTGTGAGAGCTGCTCCAGCTCAGTGCTTCTCTTCCTCAGCTCAGCTATCTCCTGCTTCAGTTGCTCCAGGAGTCCTTCAACTTGACTCACTTGAGCCTTCTCTTGGGCTCTGATCAGCTCCTTCACCTCAGAGCACCTTCTCTCAATGGAGCGGATCAGCTCAGTAAAGATCTGATCACTGTCCTCCACTGCTGCCTGTGCAGAGAGCTGTTAAGAGAGAGACGTAGAGAGAGAGAGAGACTGACTTGTCTTAATTTAATGAGCTATCCTCATTACACTAACACCCCCCCAAAAACACATTGCGTACCACCACAACCTCCACACAATCACATTATACAGTACCCAACACCACAGCACAATCCAGCACCACATTCCAACCGTGCATTCAACCCCTTCTCTCCAGCCGTACAGACAGCCCCCCTGAGCCCCCATACCTCCTGAAACATCTCCACGCTCTTGATAATTTTGTAAAACTCAAACTCTTCACTAAGACATCAACAGTAATGGCATTACCCTGGCAACACAGAAAAAAACATGATGAACAGTCTGTCATTGCAGAAAATGGATACCCCTCCCCAACTCTGTCCAGGGCTCCATGTAATACCCTCCACTGGATAACCCCTGACCTTTCCAGCGCTGGGAGCTTATAGAGCACCCTCCACCTATACCCTGCCACTGATGCCCCTTCACTTCCGTTAAGCTCCTCATGTGTCTAACCTTGACACTGGGGGTGTACAGCACCTTACCCCCCCATCTCTGAAAACTCCCCCAGGCTCAGTGTTAGAAGTAAGTTAGTGCTCCGGACTCTCCTGCCAGTCCCCAGTCTCTGGTGTCACTTGCAGTGGTGGAAATGGTGGTGGCCCCTCCTCAGGCTGCTCCAGCCCCCTCCTCACAGGGTCAGGCAGAGCCTCCTGGACCTCCACATGACTCTCTCCAGCAGCCTAAGAGATGTTAGTCCCGCCTTATTCCCAACCCCCCCCCTTGTGGGGGCTTCAGCAGCTACCAGGCCCCCAGTACTGCAGCATAGAAATCAGGGACCCCTGCTGTATTGAGTCTCCCCGGCCGCATGATGAAGAGCTGCTGATCCAGCCCCAGACCACCAGCCCTCCTCAACAGAGCACATGCCGGTGCCCTCCAGCCCACTTCTGTACAGTACAGTAGCATCTGAGCTGCTTTGAGTCAGAACGCTGGCACCCTGCTCTCCAGGTCCACCAGTCCTTGTCCACCCTCCTGGACAGGCAGGTACAGTACCACCGCTCCCCTCAGCCAGTAACCCCCCGACCAGAAAATAATTCACTAACTTGCTCTGCAGGTCCACAAGCAGCCCACCGAGGGGGTTGAGAATGGACAGTTTCTGCATTATGGAGGATTCTGCCAAGTTGTTGATGATCAGCACCCTCCCTCTGTATGACACTTGGGAGAGGAGCCACCTCCACTTCGTCACCTTTCGACAGCACCGCTTGTGACAGTCCTTCCCAGTTCTTCCTAACCCACCCCTCCGAGCCCAGATACACCCCAAGCATCTTGAGTCACTCACAGCCCCACTGCAACCCCCCTGGAATCTGCGGAGGTGCACTGTCCCTCCATGCTCCAGATAACAGAGCCTCACTCTTGCCCCTGTTTACCTGGGGCAAGCTCATCCCTAACCAACACAGATGTCACCAGCGTATGCTGACACTGCTATGCCTGTTCCCAACCCTATGCCTGGCTCCCACACTCTCTGTAGCCTCCTGCGTAGCAGGCAAAGAAAGGGCTCAATAACAAGAGTGTATAGCTGCCCCGACAGAGGGCATACCTGATGAATTCCTCGCCCTACCCAGACTGGCCTACCTCCCCCCACCTTGTCCATACCAGCCTTACATAATTACAAAAAGGAGATTATCCTGATTAAAATGTCTGACTTGAAAAAAAATCCAAATATACACATTGCGAGATATTTTGTGAAATAAACAGACATCTATATTTCACCTTTGGGAAACAATGGGACGACCTCAGAGTTTCAGGAGTATTTCATTTTTTAAAACATTTGAACTACCAGCAATTGATAACAGCATTGTAAGCAGCCCAAACTTACATCATTAGAAATAATAGGTTATCCTGATTAAAATGGTGTAGAACTTCAAACCATTATTATTTATTATTATTAACCAAATATATGCATCTATTAGCGATCATTTGAGAAATAGACAGACATGTCCCTATTTCCCCAAAACATTGGCAGTCTGAAAGTTATAACAGCAGTCTTTTATTTAACCAGCTTACCATTTATCTAGTACCATTTACGCTTTTGTGTTTAACATTTAGTGGTTTGTAATCTAGCGGTTAACTTCTTGACGCAACCCATCCCGTTACCGGGATCATTTTCATCAACAACCTCTCAACAAAAAATAAATTACTAAAGATATTTAAATTCATGAAATCACAAGTGCAATATAGCAAAACACAGCTTAGCTTTTTGTTAATCCACCTGTCATGTCAGATTTGGAAAATATGCTTTACAGCGAAAGCAATCCAAGCGATTGTGTAAGTTTATTGATCACTAGAAAAAAAACGTTATGAACACCTAGCATCAAAGTAGCTTGGTCACGAAAATCAGAAAAGCAATCAAATGAATTGCTTACCTTTGATGATCTTCGGATGTTTTCACTCACGAGACTCCCAGTTACACAATAAATGTTCCTTTTGTTCCATGAAGATTATTTTTATATCCAAAATACCTCCATTTGTTTGGCGCGTTATGTTCAGAAATCCACAGGAAAGAGCGGTCATGACAACGCAGACGAAAATTCCAAATAGTGTCCGTAATGTCCACAGAAACATGTCAAACATTTTTTACAATCAATCCTCAGGTGGTTTTTCAAATATATAATCGATAATATATCAACCGCGACTCTCTTTTTTAGAAGGAGAGAGAGAGACAATGGCTGCCCCACCCTGTTGCGCAAGCAAACACCCAGCTATCCACTGACGCGATGTTATATTTCTCGCTCATTTTTCAAAATAAATGCCTGAAACTATGCCTAAAGACTGTTGACACCTTAAGGAAGCGATAGGGAAAGGAATCTGGTTGATATCCCTTTATTAAATGGAGCAAAGGCAGGCTATGGAACATGGAGTTTTCAAAATAGAAGCCACGTCCTGGTTTGATTTTTCTCAGGTTTTCGCCTGTTCTGTTATACTCACAGACAATATTTTGACAGTTTTGGAAACTTTAGAGTGTTTTCTATCCCAATCTGTCAATTATATGCATATTCTAGCATCTGGTCCTGAGAAATAGGCCGTTTACTTTGGGAACATTATTTTTCCAAACATTAAAATAGTGCCCCCTAGCTGAAAGAGGTTATTAAGAGAGTTGGGCAGTAACCGAAAGGAGGCTGGTTCGAATCCCCAAACCGACTAGGTGAAGAATCTGTCGATGTACCCTTGACAGATTTAGGCACTTAACCCTAGTCATTGTCGTGGCAAAGACCAGTGTCTGGCCCTCTACTACTCCAAACTGGACCCGTCTTACCCTGGTACGGTATAGCACAAAAACATTAGCTTTACTATCTGGAATGCTCTTTAGGCTTTATTACCCAAAGACATTGTAAATCTCTGTCAGTGCTATCTCTTAGAGGCCCATTCTCAGTGGAACACACACACAATAGTTGACAGAATCCTCTATTCTGTCGAATAAAACAACCATTCGTAATGCAATACAAAGATTATAATAAAATCTATAACATAATCTTGCAATTTTTCATGACATCTCCCCAAGATTATAGTCCCAGGAAACATTTCAAAGAGAGACAATGACACCCCCATTTTCCCAGAAAAAAACCCACAAAACACTTCGTTAGTATTCATTATACTACACCCATACAGAAACTCAAAAGTTAACTAGAAACAAAACCTAATAATAATGATAATTCCACTGTACTTCAAATCATTAATCATCAATTTGAATCTACATCAATGTATATGCATGATTAATTGAACATACACTACCCTTAGATACAATTATCCTGTTATCATTACTATTTAAATGTCATTTTTTTATCCTCTGTCGCAAATGTAGTACATTTCTCAGCGTAAGGAATCAGTGACATTTAATCCCAGGCATTTAATAAAAATGTAGATGTGTTCTCCCATGTCTCCTTTAACATACATACTTTAGGTAACTTCCGTCCATCTTCCAAGAAAGAATCCTACTCAAACATATCAGATAATACAATGTTTAATTAAGTAAAATCAAAACCTAAAATCAACAATAAACAGTAAACAAATAAACAAACCCATAACCACTTTAATCAGCAATCTAATCATTTAAACCTGTTGATATGTTTAGTAAAAACTATCCAGATTTTTAACAAATCTAAAATCTTTCAAAAGTTGGCGCGTAAAAATCTAAACTTGCTTTTTTCCACTCATATCTTCAAGGTTTGCATTCCCCAAAGGTCAATAATGTTCAGCTCATACATTAATGATCTTCCTTCTGTCTGTACAGGGTCTGAAGTTCCAATGTATGCAGATGATACAGTGATAAATGCATGCAAATAACAAACAACAAGCTACACAAGAACTCACTACTGTAATGGTTCAGATTACAAAATTGCTCAGAGACTCATGTTTGCATCTAAAAAAAACACAGTCAACATGTTCCTTGCAAAGAAAACAACTGATACCCCTGAGACAGATGTCTATGTATCAGTGTTACGGTTTTCTTCCGTGGGGAAGGAGAGTCGGACCAAAATGCAGCATGGTTAGTTCGATACATCTTTAATGAAGAAAAAAAACACAAACTATACAAAAACAATAAACGTAACGTGAAAACCGAAACAGCCTATCTTGTGCAAACAAACACAGAGACATGAACAATCACCCATGAAACACTCAAAGAATATGGCTGCCTAAATATGGTTCCCAATCAGAGACAACGAGAATCACCTGCCTCTGATTGAGAACTGCCTCAGGCAACCATAGACTTTGCTAGAACACCCCACTAAGCTACAATCCAAAACCTACGAAAAACCCCCATACATAAACACAACACAAAAAAAAACCATGTCACACCCTGGCCTGACCAAATAAATATAGAAAACACAAAATACTAAGACCAGGGCGTGACAATCAGGGGAAAAGCTCCAGGTGGTATCTGATTTTAAGTACCACGGCATCATACTTGATGCCCCCCCCCCCCCCCCCCCCCCCTAGGTGCGGACTCCCGGCCGCACACCTAAACCCATAGGGTGGGCGTCTGTCCACGGTGGCGGCTCCGGCTCGGGACGTGGACCCCACTCCAACCAAGTCTTAGTCCCCCTGTAACGCGTCCTTTGATTGGCGACCCTCGCCGCCGACCTTGGCCTAATAACCCTCACCAAGGACCCCACTGGACTGAGGGGCAGCTCGGGACTGAGGTAGAAGCTCGGGACTGAGGGGAAGCTCGGGACTGAGGGGTAGCTCGGGACTAAGGGGTAGCTCGGGACTGAGGGGTAGCTCGGGACTGAGGGGTAGCTCGGGACTGAGGGGTAGCTCGGGACTGAGGGGAAGCTCGGCACTGAGGGGAAGCTCAGCACTGAGGGGATGCCTAGTACCGAGAGGATGCCTAGTACCGAGAGGATGCCTAGTACCGAGAGGAAGCCCAGTACTGAGAGGACGCTCAGGCAGGTAGTTGGCTCTGGCAGATCCTGGCTAGCTGGTGGTTCTGGCAGATCCTGGCTGACTGGCGGTTCCGGCAGATCCTGGCTGACTGGCGGATCCTGGCTGACTGGCGGCTCTAGCTGCTCTGGCTGCTCCATGCAGACTGGCAGCTCTGGCTGCTCCATGCAGACTGGCAGCTCCATGCAGACTGGCAGCTCTGGCTGCTCCATGCAGACTGGCAGCTCTGGCTGCTCCATGCAGACTGGCAGCTCCATGCAGACTGGCAGCTCTGGCTGCTCCATGCAGACTGGAAGCTCTGGCTTCTCCATGCAGATTAGCAGCTCTGGATGCGCTGAACAGGCAGGAGACTCCGGCAGCGCTGGAGAGAAGGAAGGCTCTGGCAGCGCTAAACAGGCGGGAGACTCCGGCAGCGCTGGAGAGGAGGAAGGCTCTGGCAGCGCTAAACAGGCGGGAGACTCCGGCAGCGCTGGAGAGGAGGAAGGCTCTGATAGCGCTAGACAGGCGGGAGACTCCGAAAGCGCTGGAGAGGAGAAAGGCTCTGGCAGCTTTAAACAGGCAGGAGATTCCGGCAGCGCTGGAGAGGAGGAAGGCTCTGATAGCGCTAAACAGGCGGGAGACTCCGGCACCGCTGGAGAGGAGGAAGGCTCTGGCAGCGCTGAACAGGCGAGGTGCACTGAAGGCCTGGTGCGTGGTGCTGGCACTGGTGGTACTGGGCCGAGAACACGTACAGGAAGTCTGGTGCGGGGAGCTGCCACCGGAGGACTGGTGTGTGGAGGTGGCACTGGATAGACCGGACCGTGCAGGCGCACTGGAGCTCTTGAGCACCGAGCCTGCCCAACCTTATCTGGCTCGATGCCCACTCTAGCCCGGCCAATACGAAGAGCTGGTATGTACAGCACCGGGCTATGCACCCGCACTGGAGACACCACGGTGCCTGCCCGGTCTCTTTAGCCCCCCGGTAAGCACAGGAAGTTAGTGCAGGTCTCCTACCTGGCGTAGCCATACTCCCTGTGAGCCCCCCCAATACATTTTTGGGGCTAACTCTCGGGCTTCCATCCGCGTCGCCGTGCTGCCTCTTCATACCAGCGCCTCTCCGCTTTCTCCGCCTCCAGTTCTTCTTTGGGGCGGCGACATTCTCCATGCTGTGCCCAGGGTCCTTTTCCGTCCAATATCTCCTCCCAAGTCCAGAAGTCCTGTGATCACTGCTCCTCACGATAAACAGGGGGGAGTTGGCTCAGGTCTGAACCCTGACTCTGCCACACTCTCCCTGAGCCCCCCTCCCCAAAGACATTTTTGGGGCTGACTCTTGGGCTTCCTTGCCAACCGTGTTCCCTCGTATCGCCGGCTGCCTCTGCTCTCCTAAGTGCCTCCACCTGTTCCCATGGGAGGCGATCTCTTCCAGCCAGTATCTCCTCCCAAGTGTAACAACCCTTGCCATCCAAAACGTCTTCCCATGTCCATTCCTCTTTTCGCTGCTCCTGCTGTCGCTGCCTGTCACCACGCCGCTTGGTCCTGTGGTGGGTGATTCTGTTACGGTTTTCTTCCGTCGAAGGAGAGTCGGACCAAAATGCAGCATGGTTAGTTCAATACATCTTTAATGAAGACAAAAAACACAAACTATACAAAAACAATAAACGTAACGTGAAAACCGAAACAGCCTATCTTGTGCAAACAAACACAGAGACATGAACAATCACCCACGAAACACTCAAAGAATATGGCTGCCTAAATATGGTTCCCAATCAGAGACAACGAGAATCACCTGCCTCTGATTGAGAACTGCCTCAGGCAACCATAGACTTTGCTAGAACACCCCACTAAGCTACAATCCAAAACCTACGAAAAAAAACCCATACATAAACACAACACAAAAAAAAACCATGTCACACCCTGGCCTGACCAAATAAATATAGAAAACACAAAATACTAAGACCAGGGCGTGACAATCAGGGGAAAAGCTCCAGGTGGTATCTGATTTTAAGTACCACGGCATCATACTTGATTCCAACCTCTCTTTTAAAAAGAAAATGAAAAAGATAACTCAAATAACCAAATTCAACCTAACTAATTTCCAACACATATGAAATTGTTTTGGCTACAGAGGTAACAAAACTATACTTCAAATCTATGATACTCCCCCACTTAAGGAAAAGTACCTTTAGTCAATCTGCTTTCAGTGTGAGAGCTTCCCATGTCTGGAATACCCTGCCATTAGACACACACAACTGTGATTAATGTGCACTGTCCTTGTAAAAATAAAAATGACCAAACTGCAATTAACTTTCATAAGGTCTGAAAAGGTTTTATTTTATTTCCCTTACCTTTGATGATCTACATCAGAAAGCACTCCAGGAATCCCAGGTCCACAATAAATGTTTTTTTTGTTCGATAATGTCCGTTATTTATATCCAAATACCTTCTTTGTTAGCGCGTTTGGTATACATATCCAAACGCTCATTCTGGTCAGCGTTACGTCGGACAAACTTCAAAACTTTATATTACAGGTCGAAGAAACATTTCAAACTAAGTACAGAATCAATCATTAGGATGTTTTTAACATAGTTAAAAGTGGATACCATGTAGAACGCGCATGGTCAGAAAAATACTGGCTGACTGCCAGACACAGGTTGATTCGGCTCTCATTCACTCCCACAACACAGCAGAGGTCTCATTCAAATGTCTCTAGATGGTTGACATCTCTTGGAACTCCTAGGCAGTACAACATCATTAATATCTCAAGTGGATTTCATTGGGGACTGCAGTGAATACATGCAAAGCTCAGATTTCTCACTTCCTATTTTGATTTCTCCTCAGGATTCTGCTTGCCATATGAGTTCTGTTGTACTCACAGACATCATTCAAACAGTTTTAGAAACTGTAGAGTGTTTTCTATCCAATACTAATAATAATATGCATATATTAGCTACTGAGACTGAGGAGCAGGTTGTTTACTTTGGGAAACATATTCATCCAAGCTACTCAATACTGTTTTAATTCAAATGTACCCAGACGGATATATTCCAATAAGCGGTTAATAGTTCCATCGTTAAGGTAAGATAACCAAAAGTGGACACACTCTAATCAGTTTCTAGAGCTCAATTGCCTAGATTTTGTAGACAGTTTAGTAGTGCTTAAAACCTCATCTTTATCAATTTATTCATTAAAGATACCAACTCAAAACCTATGAATGGGTGGTTGAAATTGATTCTAATTATATTCTCAGTGTTACTTTATCAAATCTCTTAGTAATCGATTATACACACAATTTATCATATTCACAGAATCCACATAAAAAGTAAGACATTTTTCGGTACTTACACAGAACTTTAAGGATCACCCACACAGGAGTGGTCAGATGTTCACACAGAACTGGTCAGATGTTCACACAGAACATCAGAACATAATTAAAAGGTTACCCACACAGAGTCAACATACCACGCTCACACAGAACGCTCCTACAAAGATTACCTAGTGATTCCATAACAAAATACTCACACAGAGTAACCCAGGTCATACCTGGCTAGCACATTTAAAATAATTGGAATTCACCACCTCTGAGGGTCACTTAGACAGTCACACAGACACTATCAGAATGACTCTGCCCTGCTTACGCCTCCAAGGTGCCCTCCTCACAAAGGAATACACATTCAGAGCCTACGTAACAGAGGTTTTTATAAAAACTCGACTTCAAGTGTGTGTGGTTTGCTCACCTCTTTCTTAAATGAAACGAAGTTTGAGATGTGGTATCCACTCGGCTCGCTGCCTCTCAGATCAAAGGTGGGTCCATCTGCTTAATTCCCGAAGTGTGGTTTCCCTGAGATCCCAAGTTTGAGGGATCCCTTGTGCACGATTTACCTAGGTCGTCAGGAGCGGTCACCAAGTGAAGATTCACTAACCACACACCAGTCAGAGTTATACTTAAACTTCATCTTTAATAATATGAGCTTTACACTAGCCCTTTGAGCCTCAGAATTCATTATAGACACTGAATTGATCTGAGAAACAAACAAAAATGTAATCTTTAGTTTGATGTATTACACTTGTGATTTCATGAAAGTTAAATATTTATTGTAATTTAATTTGAATTTGGCGCTCTGCAATTTTACCGGATGTTGGCCAGGTGGGACGCTACCGTCCCACACCCCCTAGAGAGGTTAAACTCTCGCTGGAAGCCTGTGTTTCAGACATAAGGAAGTGGATGGCTGCAAACTTTCTACTTTTAAACTAGGACAAAACAGAGATGCTAGTTCTAGGTCCCAAGAAACAAAGAGATCTTCTGTTGGACCTGACAATTAATCTTGATGGTTGTACAGTCGTCTCAGGTAAAACTGTGAAGTACCTCAGCATTACTCTGGACCCTGATCTCTCTTCTGACGAACATATAAAGACTGTTTCAAGGACAGCTGTTTTCCATCTATGTAACATTACAAAATCTGAAACTTTCTGTCCAAAAATGATGCAGAAAAATGAATCCATGATTTTGTCACTTCTAGGTTAGACTACTGCAATGCTCTACTTTCCGGCTACCCGGATAAAGCACTAAATTAACTTCAGTTAGTGCAAAACAGGGATGCTAGAATCTTGACTCCAGTGCTAGCCTCTTTACACTGACTTCCTGTTAAGGCTGGGCTGATTTCAAGGTTTTACTGCTAACCTAAAAACATTACATGGGCTTGTTCCTATCTATCTTTCAGATGTGGTCCTGCCGAACATACCTACACGCATGCTACGGTCACAAGACACAGGCCTCCTTATTGTCCCTAGAATTTCTAAGCAAACAGCTGGAGGCAGAGCCTTCTCCTATAGAGCTCCATTTTTATGGAATGGTCTGCCTGTCCATGTGAGAGACGCAGCTTGGTCTCAACCTTTGAGTCTTTATTGAAGACTCATCTCTTCAGTAGGCCCTATGACTGAGTGTAGTCTGGCCGAGGGGTGTGAAGGTGAACGGAAAGGCACTGGAGCAACGGACCACCCTTGCTGTCTCTGCCTGGCTGGTTCTCCTCTCTCCACAGGAATTCTCTGCCTCTAACCCTATTACATGGGCTGAGTCATCACTGTCATTACTGGTGCTCTTCCATGCCATCCCTAGGAGGTGTGCGTCACTTGAGTGGGTTGAGTCTCTGACGTGATCTTCCTGTCCGGGTTGACGCCCCCTTCGGGTCCGTGCCATGGGGGAGATCTTCGTGGGCTACAATTTGCATTGTCTCAGGGTAGTAAGTTGGTGGTTGAAGATATCCCTCTAGAGGTGCGGTGGCTGTGCGTTTGCAAAGTGGGTGGGGTTATATCCTACCTAGTTTGCCCTATCCGGGGGTATAGTCAGACGTCTCCCGACCCATCCGGTCTCAGCCTCCAGTAATTATGCTGCAATAGTTTATGTGGCGGGTGGCTAGGGTCAGTCTGTTATATCTGGAGTATTTCTCCTGTCTTATCCTGTGTCATGTGTGAAGTTAAGTTTGCTCCCTCTAATTCTCTTTCTCTCTCTCTCTCTCTCTCTTCTCTTTCTCTTTCTCTTTCTCTCTTTCTCTTTCTCTTTCTCTTTCTCTTTCTCTTGGAGGACATGCACCCTAGGACCGTGCCTCAGGACTTCCTAGCCTGATGCCTTCGTGCAGTCCCCAGTCCACCTGGTTGTGCTGCTGCTCCACTTTCAACTGTTCTGCCTGCGGCAATGGAACCCTGATCTGTTCCCCAGACGTGCTACCTTGTACTGGACCTGTTGTTTTGGACCCTATCTCTCTACCTCACCAAGCAATCTTTAACTCTGAATAATCGGCTATGAAAAGCCATCTGCCATTTACTCCTGAGGTGCTGACCTGTTGCACCCTCTACAACCACTGTGATTATTATTATTTGACCCTGCTGGTCATCTTTGAACGTTTGAACATCTTGGCCATGTACTGTTATAACCTCCAGAAGAGATTAGAGAAGCCAGAAGAGGACTAGCCACCCCTCAGAGCCTCGTTCCTCTCTAGGTTTCTTCCTAGGTTCCTGCCTTCTTAGGGAGTTTTTCCTAGCCACCGTGATTCTACATCTGCATTGCTTGCTGTTTGGGGTTTTTGGCTGGGTTTCTGTACAGCACTTAGTGATATCGGCTGATTTAAAAATGGCTTTATAAATACATTGGATTGATTGATTGATTGATTGATTGTATATATTCCGCTCCCACCTGTTCGCTGAAATAGAGCAAAACTTCCTCCACACCATTCTCCAGAACTTACCCGCAGAGACAGCATTTCTTCTCCACTTGGTTGACACCATCACGCCGCCCAAACAAACTACCCTACTCCCCCCTCAACGATAAACAGTAGAAACCAATAAACAAACCCTACAACATGAGAAAATAGACTTGGAAAATACGCAGGAACCAAAATAAAAGAATAGCAACCCTCCTCACGAACCACAAAACCCCCACACAACCAACTTCTTCTTCTATGATATAATGGCGGTCCGCAAACCAACGTTAAATGGTGCATGCTGGAGTGTGTTCAATCACGGTTTACAACATTTCTAAATCCTCCTACCTAACTCAAAACAAATGAGAAGATAAAAAACAGCCCTACTAACTTCTAATAAACCCTCCCCCATCCCCACAATTCCTTCCAAACACCCCAAACCCCATCCAACCTCAATGACCCTACACTTCAATCTTTCCCTCTCTTCAACATACTTACAACAATATAGCAACACAAGCTCCACCGTTTCATTGACCATACCCTCCAGACACAAACCATTCACATGCTGCCAACCAGATGTAAGGACCAGTTCAATGTACAATGTCCTAAGCGCAATCGAGTAAACACCATTTTTTCCTTCCTAATCTAACCTTTGAATTTTGGTCCACCGACCTTTCTTTGGAGGGCATATAAATGCCGGGCCCTTGAGCTCAGAGTCCCATCTCCTCTGTCACACATCTATCAAAATGGCTCTGATCTTACATTTGGCCTCACGTCTACCCAGCGGAACATTACTATCAATTATATCTTGTTTCAAAGCTCTTTTAGCTAACTGGTCTACAATTTCATTCCATTCCACACCCGAGTGTGCTGGGACCCAGGAGAATCTCACTACTACACCCATTCTCTCAATTCTCCATAATAACATTAATACCTCCAAAATATTACATTTACCAGATGATAAACTATTCAGACAGAGAATCTGAGCATACTATAATCCTAACAAGGTTGTACATCCTCCATCCATTGGAGGGCAACTATTATCACCAACAGTTGAACTGAGTATACTGACAGTTCATCTGTTAGTCTTCTACATATCTGCACATCAAATTCAGGAAGGTAAGCTCCTGCTCCTGGGCTCCCACTATCTGGGTTCTACATATCTGCACATCAAATCCAGGAAGGTAAGCTCCTGTTCCTGGGCTCCACTATCTGGGTTCTACATATCTGCACATCAAATTCAGGAAGGTAAGCTCCTGTTCCTGGGCTCCACTATCTGGGTTCTACATATCTGCACATCAAATCCAGGAAGGTAAGCTCCTGTTCCTGGGCTCCACTATCTGGGTTCTACATATCTGCACATCAAATTCAGGAAGGTAAGCTCCTGTTCCTGGGCTCCCACTATCTGGGTTCTACATATCTGCACATCAAATTCAGGAAGGTAAGCTCCTGTTCCTGGGCTCCACTATCTGGGTTCTACATATCTGCACATCAAATCCAGGAAGGTAAGCTCCTGTTCCTGGGCTCCACTATCTGGGTTCTACATATCTGCACATCAAATCCAGGAAGGTAAGCTCCTGCTCCTGGGCTCCACTATCTGGGTTCTACATATCTGCACATCAAATCCAGGAAGTTAAGCTCCTGCTCCTGGGCTCCACTATCTGGGTTCTACATATCTGCACATCAAATCCAGGAAGGTAAGCTCCTGTTCCTGGGCTCCACTATCTGGGTTCTACATATCTGCACATCAAATCCAGGAAGGTAAGCTCCTGTTCCTGGGCTCCACTATCTGGGTTCTACATATCTGCACATCAAATCCAGGAAGGTAAGCTCCTGTTCCTGGGCACCACTATCTGGGTTCTACATATCTGCACATCAAATCCAGGAAGGTAAGCTCCTGTTCCTGGGCTCCACTATCTGGGTTCTACATATCTGCACATCAAATCCAGGAAGGTAAGCTCCTGTTCCTGGGCTCCACTATCTGGGTTCTACATATCTGCACATCAAATCCAGGAAGGTAAGCTCCTGTTCCTGGGCTCCACTATCTGGGTTCTACATATCTGCACATCAAATCCAGGAAGGTAAGCTCCTGTTCCTGGGCTCCACTATCTGGGTCCTTGGATCCATCTGTGAAAAGTGGTAAAAAAGCATAACAACTTCTACCAATGTAATTGTCAACCAGTTTCCCTTTATCACTGACCTCTGACCAATCTGTCCTTTTCTCTACCAAGGTTAGATCAACAACAGGATCTGGGAGTAACCATGGAGGAACATCCCCTATCACCACAGAAGGGCCAACCTCCAATTAGCCGTGTGGTGCCAGTGTGGGAATGAAAGCAGTGTAGACACACGATTCCTAGGAGATAATAACCGGGTGGTTGCACGTTATTGTTCTGAGGTAGATTCTCCATAGGCCCATCATACATTCCATTCCTCCAGACTGAGAGGACAAAGGTATTTTGTCTGCTGCCTTAAGATTTACAATGGGCATGAGGTGACACAAAACCCCCACCTCCATGCCTCTCAATCTTACCCCCTCTGGTGGATGTGTGAGATGTCTCTGTAGGATTGTGGTCCACAGTAAACTGACCCTAACTGGCTAGCCATGACAACTGTATTATATACTATCTATTCTGACACTGCTCATACATATATTTATATTTATGAATTCTTATCCCATTCCTTTACAGGATTGTGTGTATTATGTTTTGTTGTGGAATTGTTAGGTATTACCTGTTAGAAACTGCTGCACTGTCGGATCTAGAAGCACAAGTATTTCGCTTAACAATAACATCTGCTAACCATGTGTAAGAGAACAAACATTTTTTTATTTGATTTGATTTACTAGTATGTTCCCAACAGTCATCTAGAACAGTAGCAGTGGGATGCTCAACCTCACAGCCTTTCAACCCAATAAGCTAATGACAATTTATTACACCGTATATCCAAAGGCATCTCACCTGCCTCCACTAGTAAGACACATACAGATGTTGATTTAAATGCACCAATACATATCCTTAAAGCTATACACTGGATTCTGTCCAGCCTCTGAAGCAAAGTATTTGGTCATTCCACTACGTTGACCCTATCTGCTCCTGCACCATGCCAACAGACTGGGAAGATGGGACACCACCACCAACACACCCTGGAACTCTTCTGAAGTCAAATCTCGTATGCCCAAATACTTCTCTGCAGCTTCCCACCACAACATCTATTTTCTGTGATTTGTATGCCATTTTAACATTTGAGAATTAACCAATGATATTAGGCCACTCTTGGCCATGATTACAGACACCAGTGTCTTTTGACACTATATAAACGAGTCATCCCGCAGTGTTTGTGATTATACCGTGGTGAAGACAGCTTGGCTGTCGAAACGTTGGTAATTACATTTTTGCATCTGAGTTTTCTACTCCGCTAGCCAGCACCTCGCCTAAATAGGTGTGCGTTTCTTTTTCTTCTAGATTGCACTTGAATTATTCTATTCCTCTATTCCTTTGAAACATTTGTGAGTGTAATGTTTACTGTTCATTTCTGATTCTTTATTTCCCTTTTGTTTATTATCTATTTCACCTGCTTTGACAATGTAAGCATATGTTTCCCATGCCAATAAAGCCATTTGAATTTAATTGAGAAAGAGAGAGAGAGGTGTGTGTGTATAGGGGAGATGAGTCAGTCATGGTTACTCAAAAGTTATGTGATGAGATGAGATAGCCCCGCCTGCAACTTCAAAATCAGTGTCGGCCCAAGGCCCAATAGGAAATATTCTCTTGGTGTAATGATCAAAATGTTGGTTTCTCCCGTGGTAGACCTGGGTTCATATCCCGTCAGTTACATGAAGCAGTCTATTCTCTGAAAGCGGTGTTCCCAACAGTGGGATTGAAGAGGGGCCCCTCTCTCTCACTCTCTGACCAGAGGAGACAGGTACAATGGTGTCTCCTCGGGTCAACAAAACTCACCTTGAGAGACTCCACAGCCTGTCTGAGCTCCTTCAGCTCCTTCTCTCTCTCCTGGAATCTCTGCTGGACCTTCTGCTGACTCATCCCCAGCTGCCTCTGTGGAGAATCACTCTTCAATGAGCTATCAAGCTTTATTTGTCCTGTAGATCAATAGCTATTTTTTAACCTTATAACTGGAACCATCAGGAGCTAGCCAGCTAATTAGCTACTATCTTTTTAGTCACTGTTAGCCACTGCTAGCAGTCTTTTCCTTTAGCTCGGACTCCAGCCACTTTAGCCCGGATAGCCTGGATAATACCTGCCAGTCTGCACAGCACGAAATCAGCCCTGAGCGTATCAAATCATTTTTTTCCCACTACCTCAAAGGATTCCTGCCGCAAGCTCTGGACCACTACACCGGATCATCGCAGCTAGCTAGTTGCTACCGAGTGGCTATTGTGGCCAACGCCCTTGTCCAGAAGCATGCACCAGCTAGCCTTGCGCTAGGCCCATTTCCCAGCTAGTAAACGAAGTGCACCAACTACAATACCGCTCTTGGAACCTTTGCTGACACAGAGCCCCGCCAATCCATAACGACTGGTCTGCTGACGTAAATTGGCCAATGTGCTCTCAACCGGCCTCTGCGTCGTGGATGTTGGTGTTGTTCCATCTGCTAGCCCCGGCATGCTAGCTTCCTGAACGCCTTGTCTTCCGCTCGCCTTGCGTAGTATATCGATTACCGAACGGATCCCTGTTTCATCTTTGCTGCTCATTGGACCCTATGATCACTCGGCTACACAGCTGATGCCTGATGGACTGTTCATTAACACGGCACTTAATTTTGTTTATCTGTCGGCCCCAGCCTCGTACTCAGGCTCTGTGTGTTGTTAACAGACCCTCTCTGCCCATTCACCGGCGTTTACCCTTTTGTTGTCCAGCTGTTACCCGTTGTTGTCTCACCCGTTGTTGTCTTAGCGCTTCCAATCAACACCTGTATTTGCTTTATGCCTTTCTCTAACATCAATATGCCTTGTATACTGTTGTTTAGGGCAGCGCTCATTGTTATATTTTACTGTGGAGTCCCTAGTCCTGCTCAACATGCCTCAGATAGCCCTATTGTCCCATCCCCCACAAACATGCAGAGACTGCACCTAGCTTAACCGGCGCCTCCAGAGATGAAACCTCTCTCATCGTCAATCAATGCCTAGGTTTACCCCCACTGTAGCCGCACCCTACCATACCCTTGTCTGTACACTATGCCCTGAATCTATTCTACCACGCCCAGAAATCTGCTCCTTTAATGCTCTGTTCCCAAAGCACTAGACGACCAGTTCTTATAGCCTTTAGCTGTAACCTCATCCTACTCTTCCTCTGTTCCTCTGGGGATGTAGAGGTTAACCCAGACCCTGTGTGTCCCCAGGCGCTCTCATTTGCTGACTTCTGCAACCGTAAAAGCCTTGGGTTCATGTATGCTAACATCCGAAGCCTGGTTTAGGAAGGCCACCAAAAATGCAGAAATGTCCATCCCCAATTACAACATTTTCAGTCAAGAGAGAACTGCTAAAGGGGGCGGAATTGCAATCTACTGTAGAGATAGCCTGCATAGTTCTGTCATACTATCCAGGTTTATGCCCAAACAGTTCGAGCTTCTACTTTTAAAGATCCATCTATACAGAAATAAGTCCCTCGCTGTTGCCGCATGTTATAGACACCCCTCAGCCCCCAGCTGTGCCCTGAACACCATATGTGAACTGATTGCCCCCCATCAATGTTCAGAGTTTGTGCTGCTTGTGTGACCTACACTGGGATATGCTAAACACCCCGGCCGTCCTACAATCTAAACTAGATGCCCTCAATCTCACACAAATTATCAAGGAACCTACCAGGTACAACCCCAAATCCGTAAACACGGGCACCCTCATAGATATCATTCTTACCAACTTGCCCTCTAAATACACCTTTGCTGTTTTCAACCAGGATCTCAGCGATCGCTGCCTCATTGCCTGCGTCTGTTATGGGTCCGCGGTCAAATCACCAACCCTCATCACAGTCAAGCGCTACCTAAAACACTTCTGCGAGCAGGCCTTTCTAATCGACCTGGCCCGTGTATCTTGGAAGGATATTGACCTCATCCCTTCAGTAGAGGATGCCTGGTTGTTCTTTAAAAGTGCTTTCCTCACCATCTTAAATAAGCATGCCCCTTTCAAAAAATGTTGAAACTAAGAACAGAAACATTCCTTGGTTCACTCCAGACTTGACTGGCCTTGACCAAAACAAAAACACTCTGTGGTGTACTGCACTAGCTTCGGATAGTCCCAGCTATATGCAACTTTTCAGGGAAGTCAGGAACTAATACGCACAGTCAGTTAGGAAAGTAAAGGCTAGTTTTTTCAAACAGAAATTTGCATCCTGCAGCATTAATTCCAAAAGGTTTTGGGACACTAAAATCCATGGAGAATAAGAGTACCTCCTCCCAGCTGCCCACTGCACTGAGGCTAGGAAACATTATAACCACTGATAAATCCACGATAATCAAGAATTTCAATAAGCATTTCGCTATGGCTGGCCATGCTTTCCACCTGGCTACCCCAACCCTGGCCAGCAGCTCTGCACCCCCTGCAGCAACTGGGCCAAGCCCCCCCCCCCCCTGCTTCTCCTTCACCCAAATCCAGATTGCTGATTTTCTGAAAGAGCTGGTAAATATGGATCCCTACAAATCAGCTGGGCTAGACAATCTGGACCGTCTCTTCCTAAAACTATCAGCCGCCATTGTTGTAACCCCTATTACTAATCTGTTCAACCGCTCTTTCATATCATCTGAGATTCCTAAAGATTGGAAAGCTGCCGCGGTCATCAAAGGGGGAGACACTCTCGACCCAAACTGTTATAGATCTATATCCATCCTGCCCTGCCTTTCTAAAGTCTTCAAAAGCCTGTGAACAAACAGATCACCGACCATTTCAAATCCCAACATACCTCCTCCGCTATGCAATCTGGTTTCTGAGCAGGTCACGGGTGCACCTCAGCCACGCTCAAGGTCCAAAACAATATCATAACCTCCATCGATAAAAGACAGTACTGCGCAGCCGTCTCCGTGGCGGAGATCTTTCTGGGCTATACTCAGCCTTGTCTCAGGATGGTAAGTTGGTGGTTGAAGTTATCCCTCTAGTGGTGTGGGGGCTGTGCTTTGGCAAAGTGGGTGGGGTTATATCCTTCCTGTTTGGCCCTGTCCGGGGGTGTCCTCGGATGGGGCCACAGTGTCTCCTGACCCCTCCTGTCTCAGCCTCCAGTATTTATGCTGCAGTAGTTTATGTGTCGGGGGGGCTAGGGTCAATTTGTTATATCTGGAGTACTTCTCCTGTCCTATTCGGTGTCCTGTGTGAATTTAAGTGTGCTCTCTCTAATTCTCTCTTTCTCTCTTTCTTTCTCTCTCTCGGAGGACCTGATCCCTAGGACCATGCCTCAGGACTACCTGCTGTCCCCAGTCCACCTGGCCGTGCTGCTGCTCCAGTTTCAACTGTTCTGCCTTATTATTATTGGACCATGCTGGTCATTTATGAACATTTGAACATCTTGGCCATGTTCTGTTATAATCTCCACCCGGCACAGCCAGAAGAGGACTGGCCACCCCACATAGCCTGGTTCCTCTCTAGGTTTCTTCCTAGGTTTTGGCCTTTCTAGGGAGTTTTTCCTAGCCACCGTGCTTCTACACCTGCATTGCTTGCTGTTTGGGGTTTTAGGCTGGGTTTCTGTACAGCACTTTGAGATATCAGCTGATGTACGAAGGGCTATATAAATCAATTTGATTTGATTTGAACCCATCTTCAATGCTCTTACTGAGGGAAGGAGGTTGTTGGCCAAGATTTTGTGATACATGGCCCCATCCATCCTCCCCTCAATACGGTGCAGTCGTCCTGTCCCCTTTGCAGAATAGCATCCCCAGAGAATGATGTTTCCACATCCATGCTTCACGGTTGGGATGGTGTTCTTGGGGTTGTACTCATCCTTCTTCTTCCTCCAAACACGGTGAGTGGAGTTTAGACCAAAAAGCTCTACTTTTGTCTCATCAGACCACATGACCTTCTCCCATTCCTCCTCTGGCTCATCCAGATGGTCATTGGCAAACTTCAGACAGGCCTGGACATGTGCTGGCTTGAGCAGGGGGACCTTGCGTGCTTTGCAGGATTTTAATCCATGACGGCGTAGTGGAGACTGTGGTCCCAGCTCTCTTCAGGTCATTGACCAGATCCTGCCATGTAGTTCTGGCCTGATCCCTCACCTTCCTCATGATCATTGATGCCCCACGAGGTGAGATCTTGCATGGAGACCCAGACCGAGGGTGATTGACCGTGATCTTGAACTTCTTCCATTTTCTAATAATTGCGCCAACAGTTGTTGCCTTCTCACCAAGCTGCTTGCCTATTGTCCTGTAGCCCATCCCAGCCTTGGCCAGGTCTACAATTTTATCCCTGATGTCCTTACACAGCTCCCTGGTCTTGGCCATTGTGGAAAGGTTGGAGTCTGTTTGATTGAGGGTGTGGACAGGTGTCTTTTATACAGGTAACGAGTTCAAACAGGTGATGTCAATACAGGTAATGAGTGGAGAACAGGAGGGATTCTTAGAGAAAAACTAACAGCTCTGTGAGAGCCGGGATTCTTACTGGTTGGTAGGTGATCAAATACTTATGTCATTGATAGAGGAAAATATGTTTGAAATGACTAATTATGTATACATTCCAATCAGAAACTGACTAGTCCAAATGCTATAATGTACTGTCCCTCTTGCTCCCTTTCACAATTGTATATAATGTAGTCAGGAAGTTTAGTAACAATGAAGGTCTGTTCTTTAAGTTCATTCAGTTGTACAAATCTCCAGGTGGTGGGAACGGGCCATCTCCAAAATGGTCGGGAATGTTGATTTATGCTGACTGGCCTTGACTTCGTGCTGAAAACGCGGAGGCTTGAGAATTAGAGGGGCCCTCTGTTTGTGAAACGGAACGTTTGGAAAACGCTGACGTCATTTTCAGTTTATAACCTGTGGTAATGTGTGTAAGCATTGAGTACTCTCTGGAATTAAACGCTCTTTACCTGGCTTTTAAGACTGGTCTCGATCTACTTCATGCATAATTAATGAACTTACACCTCATTAATGAATAGAAACGAGTGTGAAATTGGTTTTGGCAATTAAAGCATAGAGTAATTTAGAATTCCTCTATCAGTCATGAAATAAAATGCAAATGAATAACTTAAAAATCATGCAATTTGATTTTCTGGATTTTTGTTTTAGATTCCGTCTCTCACAGTTGAAGTGTACCTATGATAAAAATTACAGACCTCTACATGCTTTGTAAGTAGGAAAACCTGCAAAATTGACAGTGTATCAAATACTTGTTCTCCCCACTGTATATCACTCCAGTGTAAGTTGCTAAATTGTAATTACTTTTCCATTATTGGCCTATTTATTGCCTTTACCTCCTTACTTCATTTGCACAGACTGTATACAGATTTTTCTATTGTGTTATTGACTGTACGTTTGTTTATCCCATGTGGAACTCTGTGTTGTTTTTGTCGCATTGCTTTGCTTTATCTTGGCCTGGTCACAGTTGAAAATGAGAACTTGTTTTCAACTGGCCTAAAATATATATGTATTATTGTGACATAGGGCCCATAGAGAGGAAGGTCTGTAATATTGATGGTCCCTTTACAGTGTGATATTTTTTCGTTGCTAGGTGAATGATTATAGTTTTATGGTTGGCATACATGTATCAAGGGGTTGAGACTGAACTTTGGACTCATTAAAGGGCATTCAGAATGATAATAGTGTTTGACTTTTTAAAATGGTCATACATTGGAGCAAACTCAATATACTCAAGGTTTGTGTTCATATTTGTTCTGCCGTGGATCCATTTAATTTGACTGATCTCATATTCAAACAGTCTTAGTTCATACTGTATCATTAATTCTTTGTTTATCAGACAGTCACCAACAAGTTGTTCTAGTCTTACCAGTTTCTCAGTCCTCTCTGCTGCAGCTGACACTGTATCATGGCCTTTATGTTCATCCATTGTACACAGCATACAGATACACTGCTGATCGGTACGACAGTAAACCTCCAGCAGTTTGTCATGATGAGAGCAGATCTTCTCCTGTAGTTGTGCGGTGGCTTTGACCAGCTTGTGTTTCTTCAAAGCAGGAGATTCATAGTGAGATTGGAGGTGATTCTCACAGTAAGAGGCCAGACACGGCAGACAGGACATGAGGGCTTTCCGCTTTCTGCTTCCAGTGCAGATGTCACACGCCACATCTCCAGATCCACCATAGCACAGAGCAGGAGGGGGAGCAGCCTGGAGTCCTGTTTTCTTCATTTTCTCCACCATCTCAGCCAACATATTATTTTTCTTCAGATTAGGCCTTGGAGTGAAGGTCTCTCTGCACTGCGGACAGCTATAGACCCCTTTCAGAACTTCCTGATCCCAGCAGCCGTCAATACAGCTTCTACAGTAATTGTGTCCACAGGGGATGGTGACTGGTTCCTTCAGTACATCCAGACAGACAGAACAACAGAACTGGTCCTGGTCCAGCTGAACTCCCTGCTGAGCCATTTGGATGGATTTTCACTCTCACACAGACAGACGACACAAAGACTCAGATCAGTTTAATTTCTTCAGAAGAGAGTTTGTGGGAGGGGAAGGGACTTCCCGGTTCTGCCAGAGGGGTGAGAGTAGAGGGAGGAACAGAGGGAGGGATGGGTGCTGAGAGGGATCCAGTGAGGTAGAAGTTAGAGGAAGGGAGGGAGAGAGAGAACTGCATGCGAGGTCTAGAGTAATTGAGTAATTGCCTCTGGCCCCCTCTCAGTTAGGAGGAGTGATGAGCTCTACAGTGGAGTCTCACAACTCAATTGCTGGTTGAAAACTGTTTTCTGCCGCTACCAAAATATAGAATTTGTAGATAATTGGCCCTCTTTCTGGGACTCACCCACAAACAGGATCAAGCCTGACCTGCTGAGGAGTGACAGACTCCATCCTAGCTGGAGGGGTGCTCTCATCTTATCTACGAACATAGACAAGGCTCTAACTCCCTTAGCTCCACAATGAAATAGGGTGCAGGCCAGGCAGCAGGCTGTTACTAGCGCAGTCAGTGTAGGCAGCTCAGATATCCCCATTTTTTATTTTTTATTTTTTATTTCACCTTTATTTAACCAGGTTTGCAAGTTGAGAACAAGTTCTCATTTACAATTGCGACCTGGCCAAGATCAAGCAAAGCAGTTCGACACATACAACGACACAGTGTTACACATGGAGTAAAACAAACATACAGTCAATAATACAGTATAAACAAGTCTATATACGATGTGAGCAAATGAGGTGAGATAAGGGAGGTAAAGGCAAAAAAAGGCCATGGTGGCAAAGTAAATACAATATAGCAAGTAAAACACTGGAATGGTAGATTTGCAATGGAAGAATGGGCAAAGTAGAAATAAAAATAATGGGGTGCAAAGGAGCAAAATAAATACTGTGTCTGTGCCTCGACCTAGGTTGGGCAAAACTAAACATGGCGGTGTTCGCCTTAGCAATCTCACTGGAATAAAGACCTCCTCCATTCCTGCCGTTATTGAAAGTGATTGTGATACCTCACATCTCAAAATAGGGCTACTTAATGTTAGATCCCTCACTTCCAAGGCAGTTATAGTCAATGAACTAATCACTGATCATAATCTTGATGTGATCGGCCTGACTGAAACATGGCTGAGGCCTCTCCTCCTGGTTACACTAGTGACCATATCCCCCGCGCATTCCACAAAGGCGGATCAATTTACCAAAAATAAATTCAATTTACCAAAAAGAAATTGACGTTTTCATCTTTTAAGCTTCTAGTCAAGAAATCTATGCATCCTGCTCAATCACTTTTTATAGCTACGGTTTACAGGCCTCCTGGGCCATATACAGCGTTCTTCACTGAGTTCCCTGAATTCCTATCGGACCTTGTAATCGTGGCAGATAATATTCCAATTTTTGGTGACTTTAATATTCACATGGATAAGTCCACAGACCCAGCCCAAAAGGCTTTCGGAGCCATCATCGACTCAGTGGGTTTTGTCCAACATGTCTCCAGACCTACTCACTGCCAATGTCATACTCTGGACCTAGTTTTGTCCCGTAGAATAAATGTTGTGGATCTAAATGTTTTTCCTCATAATCCTGGACTATCGGACCACCATTTTATTATGTTTGCAATCGCAACAGAAAATCTGCTCAGACCCCAACCAAGGATCATTAAAAGTCGTGCTCTAAATTCTCGGACAACCCAAAGATTCCTAGATGTCCTTCCAGACTCCCTCCACCTACCCAAGGATGTCAGAGTACAAAAATCAGTTAACCACCTTACTGAGGAACTCAATTTAACCTTGCGCAATACCCTAGATGCAGTTGCACCCCTAAAAACTAAAAACATTTGTCATAAGAAACTAGCTCCCTGGTATACAGAAAATACCTGAGCTCTGTAGCAAGCTTCCAGAAAATTGGAACGGAAATGGCGCCACACCAAACTGGAAGTCTTCCGACTAGCTTGGAAAGACATTACCGTGCAGTATCGAAGAGCCCTCACTGCTGCTTGATCATCCTATTTTTCCAACTCAATTGAGGAAAATAAGAACAATCCAAAATGTATTTTTGATACTGTCGCAAAGCTAACTAAAAAGCAGCATTCCCCACGAGTGTATGGCTTTCACTTCAGCAGTGATAAATTCATGAACTTCTTTGAGGAAAAGATCATGATCATTAGAAAGCAAATTACAGACTCCTCTTTAAATCTGCGTATTCCTCCAGAGCTCAGTTGTCGTGAGTCTGCACAACACTGCCAGGACCTAGGATCAAGGGAGACACTCAAGTGTTTTAGTACTATATCTCTTGACACAATGATGAAAATAATCATGGCCTCTAAACCTTCAAGCTGCATACTGGACCCTATTCCAATTAAACTACTGAAAGAGCTGCTACCTGTGCTTGGCCCTCCTATGTTGAACATCTCTATCCACCGGATGTGTACCAAACTCACTAAAAGTGGCAGTAATAAAGCCTCTTTTGAAAAAGCCAAACCTTGACCCAGAAAATTTTTAAAACTATCCTATATTGAATCTCCAATTCCTCTCAAAATGATAGAGAAAGCTGTTGCGCAGCAACTCACTGCATTCCTGAAGACAAACAATGTATACGGAACGCTTCAGTCTGGTTTTAGACCACATCATAACACTGAGACTGCACTTGTGAATGTGGTAAATTAACTTTTAATGGCGTCAGACTGAGGCTCTGCATCTGTCCTCGTGCTCCTAGACCTTAGTGCTGCTTTTGATACCATTGATCACCACATTCTTTTGGAGATTGGAAACCCAAATTGTTCTACACGGACAAGTTCTGGCCTGGTTTAGATCTTATCTGTCGGAAATATATCAGTTTGTCTCTGTGGATGATTTGTCCTCATAGAAAAATCAACTGTAATTTTTGGTGTTCCTCAAGGTTCCATTTTAGGACCACTATTGTTTTCACTATATATTTTATCTCTTGGTGATGTCATTCGGAAACATAATGTTAACTTTCACTAATATGCGGATGACACACAGCTGTACATTTCGATGAAACACGGTGAAGCCCCAAAATTGCCCTCGCTGGAAGCCTGTGTTTCAGACATAAGGAAGTGGATGGCTGCAAATGTTTTGCTTTTAAACTCAGACAAAACAGAGATGCTTGTTCTAGGTCCCAAGAAACAAAAATATCTTCTGTTGAATCTGACAATTAATCTTGATGGTTGTACAGTCATCTCAAATAAAACTGTGAAGGACCTCGGCGTTACTCTGGGCCCTGATCTCTCTTTTGACGAACATATCAAGACTGTTTCAAGGACAGTTTTTTTCCATCTACGTAACATTGCAAAAAACAGAAACTTTCTGTCCACAAATGATGCATAAAAATTACTCCATGCTGTTGTCACTTCTAGGTTAGACTACTGCAATGCTCTACTTTCCAGGCTACCCGGATAAAGCACTAAATAATCTTCAGTTAGTGCTAAACATGGGTGCTAGAATCTTGACTAGAACCAAAACATGTGATCATATTACTCCAGTACTAGCCTCTCTACACAGGCTTCCCATTAAGGCAAGGGCTGATTTCAAGGTTTCACTGCTAACCTACAAAGCATTACATGGGCTTGCTCCTACCTATCTTTCCGATTTGGTCCTGCCATACATACCTACACGTATGCTACGGTCACAAGACGCAGGCCTCCTAACTGTCGATAAAATTTCTAAGCAAACAGCTGGAGGCAGGGCTTTCTCCTATAGAGATCCATTTTTATGGAATGGTCTGCCTACCCATGTGAGAGACACAGACACAGTCTCGGTCTCAAACTTTGAGTCTATATTGAAGACTCATCTCTTCAGTAGGTCCTATGATTGAGTGTAGTCTGGCCCAGGAGTGTGAAGGTGAAAGGAAAGGCACTGGAGCAACGAACCGCCCTTGCTGTCTCTGCTTGGCCGGTTCCCCTCTCTCCACTGGGATTCTCTGCCTCTAACCCTATTACAGTGGCTGAGTCACTGGCTTACTGGGGCTCTCTCATACCGTCCCTGGGAGGGGTGCGTCACTTGAGTGGGTTGAGACACTGACGTGATCTTCCTGTCTGGGTTGGTGCCGCCCCTTGGGTTGTGGAAATCTTTGTGGGCTATACTCGGCCTTGTCTCAGGATGGTAGGTTGGTGGTTGAAGATATCCCTCTAGTGGTGTGGGGGCTATGCTTTGGCAAAGTGGGTGGGGTAATATCCTGCCTGTTTGGCCCTGTCCGGGGGTATCTTTGGACGGGGCCACAATGTGTCCCGACCCCTCCTGTCTCAACCTCCAGTATATATGCTGCACTAGTTTATGTGTCGGGGGGCTAGGGTCAGTCTGTTATATTTGGAGTATTTCTCCTGTCTTATCCGGTGTCCTGTGTGAATTTAAGTATGCTCTCTCTAATTCTCTCTTTCTCACATTCTTTCTTTCTTTCTCTCTCTCCGAGGACCTGAGCCCTAGGACCATGCCTCAGGACTACCTGGCCTGATGACTCCTTGCTGTCCGCAGTCCACCTGGCCGTGCTGCTGCTCCAGTTTCAACTGTTCTGCCTGCTGCTATGGGACCCTGACCTGTTGACCGGACGTGCTACCTGTCCCAGACCTGCTGTTTTCAACTCTCTAGAGACAGCAGGAGTGGTAGAGATACTCTGAATGATTGGCTATGAAAAGCCAACTGACATTTACTCCTGAGGTGCTGACCTTTTGCACCCTCGACATCAACTTTGATTATTATTATTTGACCATGCTGGTCATCTATGAACATTTGAACATCTTGGCCATGTTCTGTTCTAATCTCCACCTGGCACAGCCAGAAGAGGACTGGCCACCCCTCACAGCCTGGATCCTCTCTAGGTTTCTTCCTAGGTTCTGGCCTTTCTAGGGAGTTTTTCCCTAGCCACCTTGCTTCTACACCTGCATTGCTTGCTGTTTGGGGTTTTAGGCTGGGTTTCTGTACAGCACTTTGAGATATCAGCTGATGTACGAAGGTCTTTATAAATACATTTTATTTTATTTTATTTGTTTTAGAGGGAGACAAATATTTCAGTTCATAGGTTAGGGCCCTTCATTTGGAATAAATCTTACAAATGTGAGTTGTTAGAATATATAAAGCGTAACAGTTTCTATGAAGTACATATTATAATTATTTTAATGACCTTCATGCCTTATAATACACCTATGTGTTATAACACTGATTATAAGTGTCTATATTAATTAATTAGTGGTTGAATGGGGGGGGGCTTGATATTGATACAATGTACTGTAGTTTAAATGAATACTGTATGTATTGACTGATCATTGAGAATGAGGTAATACTTTACATTACATTGTGGTTATTACTGTTAGGTCTAGGGTCAGGGTTAGAGGTACTACATTCAGCAGTAACTCTAGACATATCTAGGACTAAAAAGAGAAGACATTTTACAATCAGAGTTCTTTGTATCTCTTCTTAGTCATACAGATACCCCCCACATCTTATAGGTGGACGGGGTTATGAACACATCCAATACATTATTTCTGAAACCAGATGAAATGAAACTGTCTTTCAGCAGGAAAAGCTTCTCTAATAATCCTAACCATGGCTGGGTGTCTTCAGAGACTGAGAGGTATAGAATCTGTAGTGGCCAATCGGTTCAAACATGACACGACCAAGAACTTTGAATTCAATGATAGACTTTTAATACACCCGTATCATAAGCCATAAGCCGGAGAGCCCCGCGGGACCCACTCCTTTTCCAGTGCCCTGGCTCCAGTATTTATCCACATATTACATATGAGCCCATCCCACATGCAAAATGAGTCTACATTCCAATCCGTGCATCCTGTTTGTTCAGCCCAGTAACGCCCACATCTGCTTTCGGCCAGATTACAAGACCCTTCCTGTTCCTGCACTTAGCTAAATGCATTCTTTTGTTTGTGTATTATCTAAGATCAGCAGACTGTGTCTCCTCAGTTTCTAGCGTGTCCAGCTATACTAAAAATACTATACATTCCTCTTATTTTACAGCCCTATGCTTTGGCTCTGCACTTAGCTCAATATGTTACTATGTATGTGTGTCTTTATCTCAGAGCAACAGACTAGGTGTCTTCTCTGTCTTTCCTTCTGCATCTCTACGTCCTAAAAATATGCAAACTATGTCTATTGGTCATCAGTTAGTCATTTGACTGACCCCCTTCTTTGTTATATCCCTCTGGCCTTGGTATGTCCAGCTATCCTGGCAGCTATGTCACCTTTCCTTCATGTAGTCTGTTTTTAGTGTTCAGCTATTCTATACATGTTATGCATTTATCTATGTGTTATATTTGCAACCACAAGACACACTGTCAAGTCAAAACATCTGGCTGTGCTTTCATGTCAAAACCCTTATTCTATTCTAGTCATTCTGTTCTATTCTATTCTAGTCATTCTATTCTATTCTAGTCATTCTGTTCTATTCTATTCTACTCATTCTATTCTATTCTAGTCATTCTGTTCTATTCTATTCTAGTCATTATATTCTATTCTAGTCATTCTGTTATATTGTATTATAAGATAATATATTATATCCATAGGCTCCACTCAGTATAGTGTTAATAATAACTGTGTGTTGTGTACATTGATTGAATGGTTAGGACTATCTCTCTGTATTCACAGTTTAAATCCCAAGAGACCAGGAGACCTAAAGGAAGCCACCAACACTGCATCCCTTCATCCAGACATAGTAAATAACATTTACATTTAAGTCATTTAGCAGAAGCTCTTATCCAGAGCGACTTACAAAACATCGGTGTGCCCGACCGCCTCTCTATTGTGACAGTTGTAGACACAGCCAACCTATCTGCTGTGGTTGTTGTTGATATTAGTGTTCAGGTCAAGGTACAACGTGATTCACTCATTGAACTCATCAGGCTGAATGAACTCCATCTAGGAACAGAACTCACCAGGCTGATTGAACTCCATCTAGGAACAGAACTCACCAGGCTGATAGAACTCCATCTAGGAACAGAACTCACCAGGCTGATAGAACTCCATCTAGGAACAGAACTCACCAGGCTGATTGAACTCCATCTAGGAACAGAACTCACCAGGCTGATTGAACTCCATCTAGGAACAGAACTCACCAGGCTGATAGAACTCCATCTAGGAACAGAACTCACCAGGCTGATAGAACTCCATCTAGGAACAGAACTCACCAGGCTGATTGAACTCCATCTAGGAACAGAACTCACCAGGCTGATTGAACTCCATCTAGGAACAGAACTCACCAGGCTGATTGAACTCCATCTAGGAACAGAACTCACCAGGCTGATTGAACTCCATCTAGGAACAGAACTCACCAGGCTGATTGAACTCCATCTAGGAACAGAACTCACCAGGCTGATAGAACTCCATCTAGGAACAGAACTCACCAGGCTGATTGAACTCCATCTAGGAACAGAACTCACCAGGCTGATTGAACTCCATCTAGGAACAGAACTCAGCAGGCTGATTGAACTCCATCTAGGAACAGAACTCACCAGACTGATTGAACTCCATCTAGGAACAGAACTCACCAGGCTGATTGAACTCCATCTAGGAACAGAACTCACCAGGCTGATAGAACTCCATCTAGGAACAGAACTCACCAGGCAGATTGAACTCCATCTAGGAACAGAACTCACCAGGCTGATAGAACTCCATCTAGAACAGAACTCACCAGGCTGATTGAACTCCATCTAGGAACAGAACTCACCAGGCTGATTGAACTCCATCTAGGAACAGAACTCATCAGGCTGATAGAACTCCATCTAGGAACAGAACTCACCAGACTGATTGAACTCCATCTAGGAACAGAACTCACCAGGCTGATTGAACTCCATCTAGGAACAGAACTCACCAGGCTGATTGAACTCCATCTAGGAACAGAACTCACCAGGCTGATTGAACTCCATCTAGGAACAGAACTCACCAGGCTGATTGAACTCCATCTAGGAACAGAACTCACCAGGCTGATTGAACTCCATCTAGGAACAGAACTCACCAGGCTGATAGAACTCCATCTAGGAACAGAACTCACCAGGCTGATTGAACTCCATCTAGGAACAGAACTCACCAGGCTGATAGAACTCCATCTAGGAACAGAACTCACCACGCTGATTGAACTCCATCTAGGAACAGAACTCATCAGGCTGATAGAACTCCATCTAGGAACAGAACTCATCAGGCTGATAGAACTCCATCTAGGAACAGAACTCACCAGACTGATTGAACTCCATCTAGGAACAGAACTCACCAGGCTGATAGAACTCCATCTAGGAACAGAACTCACCAGAACTGAACAGAACTTGAACTCCATCTAGGAACAGAACTCACCAGGCTGATTGAACTCCATCTAGGAACAGAACTCACCAGGCTGATAGAACTCCATCTAGGAACAGAACTCACCAGACTGATTGAACTCCATCTAGGAACAGAACTCACCAGGCTGATAGAACTCCAGCTAGGAACAGAACTCACCAGACTGATTGAACTCCATCTAGGAACATAACTCACCAGGCTGATTGAACTCCATCTAGGAACAGAACTCATCAGGCTGATTGAACTCCATCTAGGAACAGAACTCATCAGGCTGATAGAACTCCATCTAGGAACAGAACTCACCAGACTGATTGAACTCCATCTAGGAACAGAACTCACCAGGCTGATAGAACTCCATCTAGGAACAGAACTCACCAGGCTGATTGAACTCCATCTAGGAACAGAACTCACCAGGCTGATAGAACTCCATCTAGGAACAGAACTCAGAACAGAACTCACCAGGCTGATAGAAACAGAACTCACATCTAGGAACAGAACTCACCAGGCTGATTGAACTCCATCTAGGAACAGAACTCACCAGGCTGATTGAACTCCATCTAGAACTCCATCTAGGAACAGAACTCACCAGCTGATTGAACTCCATCTAGGAACAGAACTCACCAGGCTGATTGAACTCCATCTAGGAACAGAACTCACCAGGCTGATTGAACTCCATCTAGGAACAGAACTCATCAGGCTGATTGAACTCCATCTAGGAACAGAACTCACCAGACTGATTGAACTCCATCTAGGAACAGAACTCACCAGGCTGATAGAACTCCAGGAACAGAACTCAGGAACAGAACTCACCAGGCTGATTGAACTCCATCTAGGAACAGAACTCACCAGGCTGATTGAACTCCATCTAGGAACAGAACTCACCAGGCTGATTGAACTCCATCTAGGAACAGAACTCACCAGGCTGATAGAACTCCATCTAGGAACAGAACTCACCAGGCTGATAGAACTCCAGGAACATGGCTGATTGAACTCCATCTAGGAACAGAACTCACCAGGCTGATTGAACTCCATCTAGGAACAGAACTCATCAGGCTGATAGAACTCCATCTAGGAACAGAACTCATCAGGCTGATTGAACTCCATCTAGGAACAGAACTCATCAGGCTGATAGAACTCCATCTAGGAACAGAACTCACCAGACTGATTGAACTCCATCTAGGAACAGAACTCACCAGGCTGATAGAACTCCATCTAGGAACAGAACTCACCAGGCTGATTGAACTCCATCTAGGAACAGAACTCACCAGGCTGATAGAACTCCATCTAGGAACAGAACTCACCAGGCTGATTGAACTCCATCTAGGAACAGAACTCACCAGGCTGATTGAACTCCATCTAGGAACAGAACTCACCAGGCTGATTGAACTCCATCTAGGAACAGAACTCACCAGGCTGATCAGAACTCCATCTAGGAACAGAACTCATCTAGGAACAGGCTGATTGAACTCCATCTAGAACTCATCAGGCTGATAGAACTCCATCTAGGAACAGAACTCATCAGGCTGATCAGAACTCCATCTAGGAACAGAACTCACCAGACTGATTGAACTCCATCTAGGAACAGAACTCACCAGACTGATTGAACTCCATCTAGGAACAGAACTCACCAGGCTGATAGAACTCCATCTAGGAACAGAACTCACCAGACTGATTGAACTCCATCTAGGAACAGAACTCACCAGGCTGATTGAACTCCATCTAGGAACAGAACTCATCAGGCTGATTGAACTCCATCTAGAAACAGAACTCACCAGGCTGATAGAACTCCAGCTAGGAACAGAACTCACCAGACTGATTGAACTCCATCTAGGAACTGATTGAACCCATCTAGGAACAGAACTCACCAGGCTGATTGAACTCCATCTAGGAACAGAACTCATCAGGCTGATTGAACTCCATCTAGGAACAGAACTCACCAGGCTGATTGAACTCCATCTAGGAACAGAACTCACCAGGCTGATCCATCTAGAACTCCATCTAGGAACAGAACTCACCAGGCTGATTGAACTCCATCTAGGAACAGAACTCAGGCTGATACTCCATCTAGGAACAGAACTCACCAGGCTGATTGAACTCCATCTAGGAACAGAACTCACCAGGCTGATTGAACTCCATCTAGGAACAGAACTCACCAGGCTGATAGAACTCCATCTAGGAACAGAACTCACCAGGCTGATAGAACTCCATCTAGGAACAGAACTCACCAGGCTGATTGAACTCCATCTAGAAACAGAGCTCACCAGGCTGATTGAACTCCATCTAGGAACAGAACTCACCAGGCTGATTGAACTCCATCTAGGAACAGAACTCACCAGGCTGATTGAACTCCATCTAGGAACAGAACTCATCAGGCTGATTGAACTCCATCTAGGAACAGAACTCATCAGGCTGATAGAACTCCATCTAGGAACAGAACTCACCAGACTGATTGAACTCCATCTAGGAACAGAACTCACCAGGCTGATTGAACTCCATCTAGGAACAGAACTCACCAGGCTGATTGAACTCCATCTAGGAACAGAACTCACCAGGCTGATAGAACTCCATCTAGGAACAGAACTCACCAGACTGATTGAACTCCATCTAGGAACAGAACTCACCAGGCTGATAGAACTCCATCTAGGAACAGAACTCACCAGACTGATTGAACTCCATCTAGGAACAGAACTCACCAGGCTGATTGAACTCCATCTAGGAACAGAACTCATCAGGCTGATTGAACTCCATCTAGGAACAGAACTCATCAGGCTGATAGAACTCCATCTAGGAACAGAACTCATCAGGCTGATAGAACTCCATCTAGGAACAGAACTCACCAGACTGATTGAACTCCATCTAGGAACAGAACTCACCAGACTGATTGAACTCCATCTAGGAACAGAACTCACCAGGCTGATTGAACTCCATCTAGGAACAGAACTCACCAGGCTGATAGAACTCCATCTAGGAACAGAACTCACCAGACTGATTGAACTCCATCTAGGAACAGAACTCACCAGGCTGATAGAACTCCAGCTAGGAACAGAACTCACCAGACTGATTGAACTCCATCTAGGAACATAACTCACCAGGCTGATTGAACTCCATCTAGGAACAGAACTCATCAGGCTGATTGAACTCCATCTAGGAACAGAACTCATCAGGCTGATAGAACTCCATCTAGGAACAGAACTCACCAGGCTGATAGAACTCCATCTAGGAACAGAACTCACCAGACTGATTGAACTCCATCTAGGAACAGAACTCACCAGGCTGATTGAACTCCATCTAGGAACAGAACTCACCAGGCTGATAGAACTCCATCTAGGAACAGAACTCAGCAGGCTGATTGAACTCCATCTAGGAACAGAACTCACCAGACTGATTGAACTCCATCTAGGAACAGAACTCACCAGGCTGATTGAACTCCATCTAGGAACAGAACTCACCAGGCTGATAGAACTCCATCTAGGAACAGAACTCACCAGGCTGATTGAACTCCATCTAGGAACAGAACTCACCAGGCTGATTGAACTCCATCTAGGAACAGAACTCACCAGGCTGATTGAACTCCATCTAGGAACAGAACTCACCAGGCTGATTGAACTCCATCTAGGAACAGAACTCATCAGGCTGATAGAACTCCATCTAGGAACAGAACTCATCAGGCTGATTGAACTCCATCTAGGAACAGAACTCACCAGGCTGATAGAACTCCATCTAGGAACAGAACTCACCAGACTGATTGAACTCCATCTAGGAACAGAACTCACCAGGCTGATAGAACTCCATCTAGGAACAGAACTCACCAGACTGATTGAACTCCATCTAGGAACAGAACTCACCAGGCTGATTGAACTCCATCTAGGAACAGAACTCACCAGGCTGATAGAACTCCATCTAGGAACAGAACTCACCAGGCTGATTGAACTCCATCTAGGAACAGAACTCACCAGGCTGATTGAACTCCATCTAGGAACAGAACTCACCAGGCTGATTGAACTCCATCTAGGAACAGAACTCACCAGGCTGATTGAACTCCATCTAGGAACAGAACTCACCAGGCTGATTGAACTCCATCTAGGAACAGAACTCACCAGGCTGATAGAACTCCATCTAGGAACAGAACTCACCAGGCTGATTGAACTCCATCTAGGAACAGAACTCACCAGGCTGATTGAACTCCATCTAGGAACAGAACTCACCAGGCTGATTGAACTCCATCTAGGAACAGAACTCATCAGGCTGATAGAACTCCATCTAGGAACAGAACTCATCAGGCTGATAGAACTCCATCTAGGAACAGAACTCACCAGACTGATTGAACTCCATCTAGGAACAGAACTCACCAGGCTGATTGAACTCCATCTAGGAACAGAACTCACCAGGCTGATAGAACTCCATCTAGGAACAGAACTCACCAGACTGATTGAACTCCATCTAGGAACAGAACTCACCAGGCTGATAGAACTCCAGCTAGGAACAGAACTCACCAGACTGATTGAACTCCATCTAGGAACATAACTCACCAGGCTGATTGAACTCCATCTAGGAACAGAACTCATCAGGCTGATTGAACTCCATCTAGGAACAGAACTCATCAGGCTGATAGAACTCCATCTAGGAACAGAACTCACCAGGCTGATAGAACTCCATCTAGGAACAGAACTCACCAGACTGATTGAACTCCATCTAGGAACAGAACTCACCAGGCTGATTGAACTCCATCTAGGAACAGAACTCACCAGGCTGATAGAACTCCATCTAGGAACAGAACTCAGCAGGCTGATTGAACTCCATCTAGGAACAGAACTCACCAGACTGATTGAACTCCATCTAGGAACAGAACTCACCAGGCTGATTGAACTCCATCTAGGAACAGAACTCACCAGGCTGATAGAACTCCATCTAGGAACAGAACTCACCAGGCTGATTGAACTCCATCTAGGAACAGAACTCACCAGGCTGATAGAACTCCATCTAGGAACAGAACTCACCACGCTGATTGAACTCCATCTAGGAACAGAACTCATCAGGCTGATAGAACTCCATCTAGGAACAGAACTCATCAGGCTGATAGAACTCCATCTAGGAACAGAACTCACCAGACTGATTGAACTCCATCTAGGAACAGAACTCACCAGGCTGATAGAACTCCATCTAGGAACAGAACTCACCAGACTGATTGAACTCCATCTAGGAACAGAACTCACCAGGCTGATTGAACTCCATCTAGGAACAGAACTCACCAGACTGATTGAACTCCATCTAGGAACAGAACTCACCAGGCTGATTGAACTCCATCTAGGAACAGAACTCACCAGGCTGATAGAACTCCATCTAGGAACAGAACTCACCAGACTGATTGAACTCCATCTAGGAACAGAACTCACCAGGCTGATAGAACTCCAGGTAGGAACAGAACTCACCAGACTGATTGAACTCCATCTAGGAACATAACTCACCAGGCTGATTGAACTCCATCTAGGAACAGAACTCATCAGGCTGATTGAACTCCATCTAGGAACAGAACTCATCAGGCTGATAGAACTCCATCTAGGAACAGAACTCACCAGACTGATTGAACTCCATCTAGGAACAGAACTCACCAGGCTGATAGAACTCCATCTAGGAACAGAACTCACCAGGCTGATTGAACTCCATCTAGGAACAGAACTCACCAGGCTGATAGAACTCCATCTAGGAACAGAACTCACCAGGCTGATTGAACTCCATCTAGGAACAGAACTCACCAGGTTGATTGAACTCCATCTAGGAACAGAACTCACCAGGCTGATAGAACTCCATCTAGGAACAGAACTCACCAGGCTGATAGAACTCCATCTAGGAACAGAACTCACCAGGCTGATTGAACTCCATCTAGAAACAGAGCTCACCAGGCTGATTGAACTCCATCTAGGAACAGAACTCACCAGGCTGATTGAACTCCATCTAGGAACAGAACTCACCAGGCTGATTGAACTCCATCTAGGAACAGAACTCACCAGGCTGATTGAACTCCATCTAGAAACAGAGCTCACCAGGCTGATTGAACTCCATCTAGGAACAGAACTCACCAGGCTGATTGAACTCCATCTAGGAACAGAACTCACCAGGCTGATAGAACTCCATCTAGGAACAGAACTCACCAGGCTGATTGAACTCCATCTAGGAACAGAACTCACCAGGCTGATTGAACTCCATCTAGGAACAGAACTCATCAGGCTGATTGAACTCCATCTAGGAACAGAACTCACCAGGCTGATTGAACTCCATCTAGGAACAGAACTCACCAGGCTGATTGAACTCCATCTAGGAACAGAACTCACCAGGCTGATTGAACTCCATCTAGGAACAGAACTCACCAGGTCACCCAGAGGAATACATTGAACGTTGTCAAAGCCTGTCATCTTTTATATCCTACATTGTACAGTATATACCTCTGATTTCACTGTTCTTAAACAACTCTTCCAGGTCTATAGAAATGGTCGTTATGGGAAGGAGGGAGTGGATTCTGTGAGATCCAGTCGTCGTTCTTTCTGTGCTGTAAGGACCAATTTGGAGATATTGACAAACTTACCATGTGACCTGGGGTGAAATCTATTGTAGAATAAATGGAACCTGTCTCCAGAGTGGCACAGTGGTCTAAGGCACTGCTTCACAGCGCTAGCTTTGCCACCAGAGATTCTGGGTTCGAGACCAGGCTCTGTCGAACCTGGAGACCCATGGGGCAGTGCACAATTTGCCCAGCGTTGTCTGGGTTATGGGATGGTTTGGCCGGCAGGGATGTCCTTATCCCATCGCGCATTAGTGACTCCTGTGGCAGGCCGGGCGCAGTGCATGCTAACACGGTCGCAAAGTGTACTGTATTTCCTCTGACACATTGGTGCAGCTGGCTTCCGGGTTAAGTGGGCATTGTGTCAAGAAGCAGTGCGGCTTGGTTGGGTTGTGTTTCGTGGGTGGCAAGGCTCTCGACCTTCGCCTCTCCTGAGTCCGTACGAGAGTTGCAGTGATGAGACAAGACTGTAACTACCAATTAGATACTATGAAATTGGGGAGAAATTTAAACGAAACTACGAAATTTAAATTTTAAAAATAATAAATTGATCCTGGATCCGTTTCATTCTAGTAACATGTCTTATGTGCGTTATAAAAGTAATCATATTTAAAATAATGTTGAATACTTATTAAGCTGTGCTTGTAGTCAGAGTTCTCCACAGCACAGCTGGGGTAATACAGAGACATCAAGGTACTGCTTTACTCATCACCTGCAGGGGACAACAACAATCAAGCCTGATTCACACAATAGGGCCCAACTGTACTGGCTCGAATATTTTATTTTCACATTTTCATAGACACATGGATCTAGAGGTCTCTAATGGTTGAGTCTTGGTCTGGGTCTCACTGGTTCTGTTCCAGTCTGTCCTTTCATCATCTCTGGTATATTCAGTGGTATATATTCAAACATCAACATCATCCACTCCTTAAAGGTTTCTTCTGCACTGTTCAAGTAAATGTAAAAAAAGAGATTGTTTACAGTATTCCTTGTGCATAGAGTTGTAAGGCTTTTTAAAACTGATAACAACAACAACCAGACCTCTCTGTCTCCAAAGACACCCAGCCATGGTTAGGATTATTAGAGAAGCTTTTCCTGCTGAAAGACAGTTTCATTTCATCTGGTTTCAGAAATAATGTATTGGATATGTTCATAACCCCGTCCACCTATAAGATGTGGGGGATCTGTATGACTAAGAAGAGATACAAAGAACTCTGATTGTAAAATGTCTTCTCTTTTTAGTCCTAGATATGTCTAGAGTTACTGCTGAATGTAGTAACTCTAACCATGACCCTAAACTGTAAAAAATTGACTGTAGAAATTACAGTAAATTAACGGCAAAAAAGTTCCCAGTACAAGTACTGTAAAACATTAATTTACTGTAAATTTGAATTACAACATGTTGCTGTAGTTGTACTACAATAACTTACTGTTTATAAATAACAGCAATTTGCTGTATTTTTTGAGTACCTGTACACCTTTCTGATTACAATATATTATTGTGTGTCACAACTTCTGCCGAAGTCGTTGCCTCTCCTTGTTCGGGCGGTGCTCGGCGTTCGACGTCACCGGTCTTCTAGCCATCATTGATCCATTTTTCATTTTCCATTGGTTTTGTCTTGTCTTCCGACACACCTGTTTTCAATCCCATTCATTACCTGTTGTGTATTTAACCCTCTGTTTCCCCTCATGTCTTTGTCAGAGATTGTTTAATTGTCAGTGTTGTTATTTTGTTGTGTTGGTGCGCGACGTGTCCTCGTACTCGTAAATTCCTTGTAAACGATGCCACTCTCTGCCTTTGTCATCCTTACTCGCACGGACAGTCCCATACCTCTTTCACTTCATGGGGAGTTGAGTTGTAGCAGGGTGTTGCTTTCCCTCTTCTTAGAGGCGTGCGTAACAGTATGATGTTGGCGAGCAAAGCTCCGGGGAGAGAGAGAGTGTCAAGGGTATCTGTACCAGACTGGGAGAGACAGACCAGAGCAGGAGAGGACACCTGTACCAGACTGGGAGAGACAGACCAGAGCAGGAGAGGACACCTGTACCAGACTGGGAGAGACAGACCAGAGCAGGAGAGGACATCTGTACCAGACTGGGAGAGACAGACCAGAGCAGGAGAGGACACCTGTACCAGACTGGGAGAGACAGACCAGAGCAGGTGGGGAGCAGTGCAGCAGGTAACAGGGTATGTGAGAGTGTCCAGAGATGAGTCTTTCCTTGGAGCAGGACACAGAGCAGAACTAGGACGGCATCATACTTTCTGCACTACAGAAACTACAGGACCAGTCAAAAGTTGAGACACCTGACAGACAATCAGGTGAGAACAAATGATAGTCCCACTAAGCTCAAACCAGATGGAATGGCGTTTCGCTGCAGAATGCTGTGGTAGCCATGCTGGTTAAGTGTGCCTTGAATTCTAAATACATCACCGACACTGTCACCAGCAAAGCACCCCCACACCATCTCCTATCAAGTGAAATGCAAATGACTATCAATTGCTGCAAAGAAACAACTACTAAAGGACACCAATAAGAAGAAGAGACTTGCTTGCGCCAAGAAACACAAGCAATGGACATTAGACCGATGGAAATCTGTCCTTTGGTCTGATGAGTCCAAATTTAAGATTCCTTGTTCCGAAAGCTGTGTCTTTGTGAGACGCAGAGTAGGTGAACAGATGACCTCTGCATGTGTATTTCCCACCGTGAAGCATGGAGGAGGAGGTGTGATGGTGCTTTGATGGTGACACTGTCAGTAATTTATTTAGAATTCAAGGCACACTTAACCAGCATAGCTACCAAAGCATTCTGCAGCGATTCACCATCCCATCTGGATTGCACTTAGTGGGACTATCATTTGTTTTTCAACAGGACAATGACCCAACACACCTCCAGGCTGTGAAAGGGCTATTTGACCAAGAAAGAGAGTGATGTAGTGGTGCATCAAATGACCTGGCCTGCACTTGATTTATTTAACACGTTATTGGTTACTACATGATTCCATGTGTTATTTTTGAGTTTTGATGTCTTCCCTACTATTCTACAATGTAGAAAAGAGTAAAAAGAAAGAAAAACCCTTGATTGAGTAGGTGTGCCTAAACTTTTGAATGATACTGTATGTTAAGGGGATATTTCACCACCCAATAGCAAAGGTTCATATCTCTAAATGCAATCTTATTAGATGGAGCCAGTTCCCCCTATTCGTTTGGGATTCAGGCCTGCAGTCATCTTGATTTCAGACTACTTTGGAGAAGTGTTCCATAGGCAGTAAATCTATTGTAGAATAAATAGAACCTGGATCCATTTCATTCTATTAACATGGTGTATGTGTGTTATAGCAGTAATGGGGTTAAACTGATATTAAAATGACAACTCCATAGATGGTACCAGGTCAGGGGAGTTCATCTCTGCTCCCAGCATTCCTGGGACAGTACTGATCAACATAGCTGACCTGATGCAGAGGTGGACCAGTGATGTTTTCCTCTCAGTGGTGAGACTTACCCTTCTATTTGATACACCGTTACCTCATAAGATCAAGAACAAGATGTTACATGTGGAAATGTGACAGGTTAAAGGAAATATTCATAGCCTGTTATACATTAAAAAGTATTAGTAAGTTCATAGTATGTGAGGATCTTAAAACATCTATGGTTAAAAAGATGCATTCAGTATTAGTTGATAGAGATTGATAACATTCATATAATTGTGTTAAAGTTCAAATCCGTCAAGCGTACAAAGGGTACGAATTGTGAGAGTAATGTGTAAACGTTATATTGATTACTTTATTTTGGGGTGCCTAAAAGTGTTAATCTGTGATCTATGAAATACTCTTAATCTATGAGCCTGAGATCGATTGCTCTGGTCTCCACCCATATTCCTGGGGAATTCACGGTCTTTTCTCATTGCACTAAAAGTTGATTTGAGAAAACAACACCGTATCACTCTCGTGATTATTTCTCCCCTGTTTTCAGGGGCGTAACAGAAACAGACCTGCGTTCAAATACTATTTAAAATAATGTTGAATACTTAATACGCAGTGATTATTTGAGTTTGTTGTAATGGAACCAATAGAAAAGTCCTAAAAGTATAAACAAACCCCGCCCACCTGGAGGACTAAAGGAAATGCACAAAGTATTTGTAGGATTTCAAATTGTATTTTAATCCAGGGTAGTATTCGTTAGTGAACACCATAGCAAAACATTTAGCAACAGAAAACGAAAACACAGTTAGTCCCTCCCTGTTTCAGTTCATTTTCTTCAGTTTGGTGCCGAGTGAATATGAAAACAACAATGTAAATTCACATTTGATTTTTACTCCTCACTTTCCCTTTCAGGCCCATATGGTTTTATTGCCCCCAGTTGGAGACTGGAGCACACTGCAGTCCCTGGCTTTCTTTGTGCAGCCGGACAATGAGGCCCTCATCAATGCAGGTACTGTATGCAGAACCATAGTAAAGCCCAGTATGGAATATCAATACAGATACTGAATGTAGAACCATAGTAAAGCCCAGTATGGACTATCAATACAGATACTGCATGTAGAACCATAGTAAAGCCCAGTATGGACTATCAATACAGATACTGTATGTAGAACCACAGTAAAGTCCAGTATGGACTATCAATACAAAGTGACCATTTAGAATCAAATCAAATTTATTAATATAGCCTTTCGTACATCAGCTGATATCTCAAAGTGCTGTACAGAAACCCAGCCTAAAACCCCAAACAGCAAGCAATGCAGGTGTAGAAGCACGGTGGCTAGGAAAAACTCCCTAGAAAGGCCAAAACCTAGGAAGAAACCTAGAGAGGAACCAGGCTATGTGGGGTGGCCAGTCCTCTTCTGGCTGTGCCGGGTGGAGATTATAACAGAACATGGCCAAGATGTTCAAATGTTCATAAATGACCAGCATGGTCCAATAATAATAAGGCAGAACAGTTGAAACTGGAGCAGCAGCACGGCCAGGTGGACTGGGGACAGCAAGGAGTCATCATGTCAGGTAGTCCTGAGGCATGGTCCTAGGGCTCAGGTCCTCCGAGAGAGAGAAAGAAAGAGAGAAAGAGAGAATTAGAGAGAGCACACTTAAATTCACACAGGACACCGAATAGGACAGGAGAAGTACTCCAGATATAACAAACTGACCCTAGCCCCCCCTACACATAAACTACTGCAGCATAAATACTGGAGGCTGAGACAGGAGGGGTCAGGAGACACTGTGGCCCCATCCGAGGACACCCCCGGACAGGGCCAAACAGGAAGGATATAACCCCACCCACTTTGCCAAAGCACAGCCCCGACACCACTAGAGGGATATCTTCAACCACCAACTTACCATCCTGAGACAAGGCTGAGTATAGCCCACAAAGATCTCTGCCACGAATGAGGCCCAGTTCAATGAGAGGATGTCTTAACAGAACTGGGAGATGACAGACATGAAGTGGGTGGGTGGAGATCTAAGATTTTATTGTGCCAAACATTAAAGCATTATATTATAATACATCTACACCCTATTCCCTACGTAGAACACTACTTTAGACCTGGTCAGAAGCACAATAGTGCACTATGTAGGGAATAGGGAACCATTTAGAACAGAGATAGTAATTCCCCTGAACATCTTTCTCAACCTCATCTGGTTTCTTTAACAGCCATTCCCTCCTCCCCTCTTCCTCCCATCCTCCCTTTTCATTCTATTCTATCAGTGACACCACTAGCTCACCTCCACATAATCAATTTAGAAGTTATAGACACACCTTGGAATAAATAAGAAAGGAAAACTATTACTAGTTGTAGTTTAGTGTTGTATTTTTTTATTTCCTATCACCATAAATCATATTTAATCACTAAACAGTAGCAGACCTTACTTCATCTGTTCCTGACTCTGGATAGTGGATTAAAAAGACCATCAATCTCCAATGATATTAAAGTACTATTCTGAACATTACTGATATACTGAGGCAAGTTAAGATATCTGCTGGTTTATTGTTTCGTCAATAGCACCACCTGCTGGACAGGTTTAATGTTGCTTGACAAAGCAGTATGGGAGGATGAAAGATGTCCATGAAACCATCCCTAAATTTGACATCTACATTGAACATACTTTTTAGCCCAGGACGAGGATTAATCTGTGTCTGTCCAATATAGTTTAGTTAGTTAGTGTTACTACCTGTTCAATGCCACTGAGAAGAATTACATAGAGACAGAGAATGGTGCGGCATGTGGTTAGAGTCTTGGGCCATTAAATGAAAGATTGCAAGATCGAATCCCCGAGCTGACAAGTTAAAAATCTGAAAACATATCAATGGTTCTGAATGCCAACTAATAGACCTCACGATTCATGGAAATGTACAAGATTAAAGCATTCTATTTCATAAAAATAAGTACATTACATTTTAATTCAACTCTACAGTCAGACAAATTATTGTACAGAAAAACAGACCATTATATCTGGGGACCATCACCACCTGCATGACTAGTATCTATGTGGACCCTACTACAGTTTAACCAGCTCAGCTATAGACGACACCAACATGACTAGTATCTATGTGGACCCTACTACAGTTTAACCAGCTCAGCTATAAACGACACCAACATGACTAGTATCTATGTGGACCCTACTACAGTTCAACCAGCTCAGCTATAGACTACACCAGCATGACTAGTATCTATGTGGACCCTACTACAGTTTAACCAGCTCAGCAGTTCCACAGAGACAAAACCCAGGATAGAGAGGCTGAGTGAATGTGGTCTGGACTCTGTGGAGGAGGGTCATTGTGTCAGAGACACTGTAGAAGGACAGAGTACCTGCCTTGTGATCCAGGTACACTCCTACTCTGGAGGACTGAGGGCCTGATATTTTAGTCTCAACATTATTGTGTCTGAAACAATAACCACCTCTATAGCACTGTAAACCCCAGGACTTGTTATTGTCTCCAAATATATTATTTGTCTTTGTTCTGCTGATGTCTTTATATGAGACTGCTGTAATAACATTACCACTCCACTTCACCTCCCAGTAACAGCGTCCAGACAGACCCTCTCTACACAGAACCTGGTAGTAGTTAGTGAATCTGTCTGGATGACCAGGATATGGTTGGACTTGGCGTGCAGAGGTCACCTTTTTGTTCCCTTCAGACAGAGAGAGGCGTGTTCCTGCTGTGTTTGGATCCAGTGTGAGCTGACAGGAATCTGGGAGAAGAGCAGAGCAGAGATCAATGAGGGGAGTTAGAACAATAAGTTAAGTCTTCCGGGTTGGAGCGAGCGGTCGCATTCGCACTTCGGCCGCAGGTTGTATAACTTTTCATTACATTTCATTACATTTCACTATAGTACAACAGTTTGATTTGTCTAATCTTAGCAATTTCTTCTTAGCTAGCTACATAGCCGTCTTTGTATCAAAGATAATTGCGTAATTATCGTATTTCGTCGTCCTAACGCAGTCTACACTGCTATCTGCCCAGCAGCTAGCCAGCTAGCCAGCTAGCTAACGTCCACCGTCTATCGAATAGCAGCACTAAAAACTATTACACTCAACTGAATGACCTGATTAGTGTAGTGTTAGCTAGCTACATAGTTGTCTTTGCTGTCTTCGTATCCAAGATAATTGTGTAGTTTAGAGTGTGTAGTCTTAGAGTGATTATCTTAATTTACCGAGGTTAGCTAGCCAGCTATTTGTCGTCCTTAACGTAGGAGACACTGCTAGCTAGCCAACAGCTAGCCAACGTCCACCGAATTGAACTTCCTCACTCAACAACCCGGTCGCATTCCGCTTCGCTCCACAGGTAGAATCACATTTTCATTTCATTTCATTACAGTACAACGGTTTGATTTGTTTGATCGTAGCTAGCTACATAGCTAGCTACATAGCCGTCTTTGTATCAAAGATAATTGTGTAGTCTAGAGCGATTTTCTAGGTTAGCTAGCCAGCTATTGTCGTTCTTTTAACGCAACGTAACGTAATCAACACTGCTAGCTAGCCAGCTAGCCCCCGAATAGCAGCACTGTCGAAACTATCACACCCAACGGAACAACTTGATTAGTGTAGTGTCAACAACGCAGCCACTGCCAGCTAGCCTACAAAGTCAACAACGCAGCCACTGCCAGCTAGCCTACTTCAGCAGTACTGTATCATTTGAATCATTTTAGTCAATAAGATTCTTGCTACGTAAGCTTAACTTTCTGAACATTCGAGACGTGTAGTCCACTTGTCATTCCAATCTCCTTTGCATTAGCGTAGCCTCTTCTGTAGCCTGTCAACTATGTGTCTGTCTATCCCTGTTCTCTCCTCTCTGCACAGACCATACAAACGCTCCACACCGCGTGGCCGCGGCCACCCTAATCTGGTGGTCCCAGCGCGCACGACCCACGTGGAGTTCCAGGTCTCCGGTAGCCTCTGGAACTGCCGATCTGCGGCCAACAAGGCAGAGTTCATCTCAGCCTCTGCCTCCCTCCAGTCCCTCGACTTCTTGGCACTGACGGAAACATGGATCACCACAGATAACACTGCTACTCCTACTGCTCTCTTTCGTCCGCCCACGTGTTCTCGCACACCCCGAGAGCTTCTGGTCAGCGGGGTGGTGGCACCGGGATCCTCATCTCTCCCAAGTGGTCATTCTCTCTTTCTCCCTTACCCATCTGTCTATCGCCTCCTTTGAATTCCATGCTGTCACAGTTACCAGCCCTTTCAAGCTTAACATCCTTATCATTTATCGCCCTCCAGGTTCCCTCGGAGAGTTCATCAATGAGCTTGATGCCTTGATAAGCTCCTTTCCTGAGGACGGCTCACCTCTCACAGTTCTGGGCGACTTTAACCTCCCCACGTCTACCTTTGACTCATTCCTCTCTGCCTCCTTCTTTCCACTCCTCTCCTCTTTTGACCTCACCCTCTCACCTTCCCCCCCTACTCACAAGGCAGGCAATACGCTCAACCTCATCTTTACTAGATGCTGTTCTTCCACTAACCTCATTGCAACTCCCTCCAAGTCTCCGACCACTACCTTGTATCCTTCTCCCTCTCGCTCTCATCCAACACTTCCCACACTGCCCCTACTCGGATGGTATCGCGCCGTCCCAACCTTCGCTCTCTCTCCCCCGCTACTCTCTCCTCTTCCATCCTATCATCTCTTCCCTCTGCTCAAACCTTCTCCAACCTATCTCCTGATTCTGCCTCCTCAACCCTCCTCTCCTCCCTTTCTGCATCCTTTGACTCTCTATGTCCCCTATCCTCCAGGCCGGCTCGGTCCTCCCCTCCCGCTCCGTGGCTCGAAGACTCATTGCGAGCTCACAGAACAGGGCTCCGGGCAGCTGAGCGGAAATGGAGGAAAACTCGCCTCCCTGCGGACCTGGCATCCTTTCACTCCCTCCTCTCTACATTTTCCTCTTCTGTCTCTGCTGCTAAAGTTGCTAAAGTCACTTTCTACCACTCTAAATTCCAAGCATCTGCCTCTAACCCTAGGAAGCTCTTTGCCACCTTCTCCTCCCTCCTGAATCCTCCTCCCCCTCCCCCTCCTCCTCTCTGCAGATGACTTCGTCAACCATTTTGAAAAGAAGGTCGACGACATCCGATCCTCGTTTGCTAAGTCAAACGACACCGCTGGTTCTGCTCACACTGCCCTACCCTGTGCTCTGACCTCTTTCTCCCCTCTCTCTCCAGATGAAATCTCGCGTCTTGTGACGGCCGGCCGCCCAACAACCTGCCCGCTTGACCCTATCCCCTCCTCTCTTCTCCAGACCATTTCCGGAGACCTTCTCCCTTACCTCACCTCGCTCATCAACTCATCCCTGACCGCTGGCTACGTCCCTTCCGTCTTCAAGAGAGCGAGAGTTGCACCCCTTCTGAAAAAACCTACACTCGATCCCTCCGATGTCAACAACTACAGACCAGTATCCCTTCTTTCTTTTCTCTCCAAAACTCTTGAACGTGCCGTCCTTGGCCAGCTCTCCCGCTATCTCTCTCAGAATGACCTTCTTGATCCAAATCAGTCAGGTTTCAAGACTAGTCATTCAACTGAGACTGCTCTTCTCTGTATCACGGAGGCGCTCCGCACTGCTAAACCTAAATCTCTCTCCTCTGCTCTCATCCTTCTACACCTATCGGCTGCCATCGATACTGTGAACCATCAGATCCTCCTCTCCACCCTCTCCGAGTTGGGCATCTCCGGCGCGGCCCACGCTTGGATTGCGTCCTACCTGACAGGTCGCTCCTACCAGGTGGCGTGGCGAGAATCTGTCTCCTCACCACGTGCTCTCACCACTGGTGTCCCCCAGGGCTCTGTTCTAGGCCCTCTCCTATTCTCGCTATACACCAAGTCACTTGGCTCTGTCATAACCTCACATGGTCTCTCCTATCATTGCTATGCAGACGACACACAATTAATCTTCTCCTTTCCCCCTTCTGACGACCAGGTGGCGAATCGCATCTCTGCATGTCTGGCAGACATATCAGTGTGGATGACGGATCATCACCTCAAGCTGAACCTCGGCAAGACGGAGCTGCTCTTCCTCCCGGGGAAGGACTGCCCGTTCCATGATCTCGCCATCACGGTTGACAACTCCATTGTGTCCTCCTCCCAGAGCGCTAAGAACCTTGGCGTGATCCTGGACAACACCCTGTCGTTCTCAAATAACATCAAGGCGGTGGCCCGTTCCTGTAGGTTCATGCTCTACAACATCCGCAGAGTACGACCCTGCCTCACACAGGAAGCGGCGCAGGTCCTAATCCAGGCACTTGTCATCTCCCGTCTGGATTACTGCAACTCGCTGTTGGCTGGGTTCCCTGCCTGTGCCATTAAACCCCTACAGCTCATCCAGAACGCCGCAGCCCGTCTGGTGTTCAACCTTCCCAAGTTCTCTCACGTCACCCCGCTCCTCCGCTCTCTCCACTGGCTTCCAGTTGAAGCTCGCATCCGCTACAAGACCATGGTGCTTGCCTACGGAGCTGTGAGGGGAACGGCACCTCAGTACCTCCAGGCTCTGATCAGGCCCTACACCCAAACAAGGGCACTGCGTTCATCCACCTCTGGCCTGCTCGCCTCCCTACCACTGAGGAAGTACAGTTCCCGCTCAGCCCAGTCAAAACTGTTCACTGCTCTGGCCCCCCAATGGTGGAACAAACTCCCTCACGACGCCAGGACAGCGGAGTCAATCACCACCTTCCGGAGACACCTGAAACCCCACCTCTTTAAGGAATACCTAGGATAGGATAAAGTAATCCTTCTCAACCCCCCCCCTTAAAAGATTTAGATGCACTATTGTAAAGTGGCAGTTCCACTGGATGTCATAAGGTGAACGCACCACTTTGTAAGTCGCTCTGGATAAGAGCGTCTGCTAAATGACTTAAATGTAAATGTAAATGTAAGTCAGATACTGTATCTACCCTGTCTTTGATTAGAGCACACCAGAGATCAAATCAGAGACATATGAGGAGTCAGATGGATACCCAGTCTTTGATTAGATCTACTATTGCTATATATTTCTAGAGGGATTGATAGGAGTGTCAGTAAAAAGAGACTGTTAGTTACTTCACAGTAAAGAGACTCACATTGTAACAACGGTTCTTTGGTCTTGGGCTCTGGAGGCAGTAAAACATCCACTATATTTACTACAGACACACAAACACATTGACAGAGAGAGTGATTGTTATCATCAGACCATATTGACTAGTAGGGAACTTTCAATGGTCTAATGTTGATGTTCTTATTATTTTCAACACACCTGTAGTGGAGATCTTGGTCCATTCTCCTTTAAGGAAGTCTTCTAGTTTCTCTCTTAGTTCAGACACAGTCTTACTGACATCTCTAAAGTTCTGAAGAGGACGGACAACGATGCTGTGTGAGTCTGAAGATACACTGATACTGGAGAGAGACTGATAACTCTGGAGAGAGAGAGAGAGAGAACAGAACCAAATTATTGAGTGTCAAATTTAATCTTAATGTCATATCACAGGCAGTTTAGTTACCTGGAAAAAATGGATGTGATCCTCTGTGTGTGAGAGCTGCTCCAGCTCAGTAGTTCTCTTCCTCAGCTCAGCTATCTCCTGCTTCAGTTGCTCCAGGAGTCCTTCAGCTTGACTCACTTGAGCCTTCTCTTGGGCTCTGATCAGCTCCTTCACCTCAGAGCGCCTTCTCTCAATGGAGCGGATCAGCTCAGTAAAGATCTGATCACTGTCCTTCACTGCTGCCTGTGCAGAGATCTGTTAATAGGGAGAGGGAGGCAGAATGAGAAAAAGAGGGATAGAGAGCGTGAAACGGACTTGCCTTACTTTAATGAGCCAACCTCATTACACTAACACCACCCCTCCTAAAAACACTTTACGTGCCACCAGAACCGCCAGACAATCAGATTATACAGTACCCAATGCCCTGCCATGCCCCCACAAACCCTTTCACTGATGCCCCTTCACTCCCTCTAAGCTCCTGATGTGTCTAACCTTGACACTGAAGGTGTACAGCACCTTACCCCCACCTCTGAAACCTCCCCCAGGCTCAAAGTGTTAAAAGTCCTTTGGACTCTCCTGCCAGTCCCCAGTCTCTGCTGTCACTTGCAGCAGCCTAAGAGACATTAGTCCTGCCTGCTTTGCCAACTCTTGGGGGGGGTTCCACCCCCTGGCAGCCACAGGTCTGCTAGTCTCTTGATGCCTGCTGCCATTTAAGGTCACTATCAGAGTGGCTGAATGAGCGGACCTCAACAGGATCAGTGGGTTGTGGAAGATAGGCCTCACCCACGGCCCAGGCAACACAACTCCCTCTCGTTTGGGCCTCATCAGCTGCCAGGCCCTCAGTACTGCAGCATAGAAATTAGTGACCCCTGCTCTATTGAGTCCTCTTCATGATGAAGAGCTGCTGATCCAGCCCCAAACCGCCAGCCCTCCTCAACAGAGCACATGCTGGTTCCCTCCAGCCCACCTCCATACGGTACAGTAGCCTCTGAGCTGCTTTGAGTCAGAACGCTGCCACCCTGCTCTCCAGGTCCAAAAGGCCTTGTCCCCCCTCCTGGACAGACAGGTACAGCACCGCCGCCCTCAGCATAAATTATTTCACTCCAGGTCCACAAGCAGACCACCGGGGGGGTTGAGAATGGACAGTTTCTGCCATGGGGAGGATGCTGCCAAGTTGTTGATGATCAGCACCCTCCCTCTGTATGACACTTGGGAGGGGAGCCACCTCCACTTCGTCAGCCTCAACACCACCGCTTGTGACACTCCTTCCCAGTTCTTCCTAACCCACCCCTCTGAGCCCAGATACACCCCAAGCATCTTGAGTCACTCACAGCCCCACTGCCACCCCCCTGGAAGCTGCGGAGGTGCCCTGTCCCTCCATGCCCCACATAACAGAGTCTCACTCTTGCCCCAGTTTACCTAAGCAGAAGACGCCCCCTCGTACACCCTCAAACTATTCAGGGCCCGTAGCTCCTGCTCATTCCTAACCAACACAGACATCATCAGGGTATGCTGACAATGCTATGCCTGTCCCCAACCCTGTGCCTGGCTTCCACACTCTCTGTAGCCTCCTGTGTAGCAGGTCCAGAAAGGACTCAACAACAAGATTGTATAGCTGCCCCGACAGAGGGCATCCCTGGTGAATGCCCCTCCCTACCCAGACTGGCCGACTGAGCCCTCCCCCCACCTTGACCATACATGAAGCACCAGAATACAACATTTGAACGCAGCCACACAATTCTCCCCACAACCAAAACAACACATTGAACAGATATTCATAGTCCACCCTATCAATGGATTTATCCTTATTATGAACAGATTGTCTGTGATTGAGTGTCCTGGTACACAGTATGTTTGGTCCTTGTGTACAATAGAGGCCAGGTACGACTTGAGCCTGTTAGCGAGGACCTTGGCAAAGACCTTATAGTCCACACAGTGCAATGCCACAGGCTTCCAGATCTTTAAGTCGAGTCAAAGCCTCCCGTCTTCAGCTTAGTAGTAGCTCCCCCACCCGACGCACTCACGCAACACGCAAAACAAGTTATTTCCAATAATTACCCAGAACATTTTATAAAAATCCACAGTCAGACCTTCTAGTTCTTACAAGTTTTCCTTTATATTTCATGTAAAAAGAAAGCCCCTAGGTCCCTAGGTCATTCATATAGATTATCTAGCAGCACGGTCCCTAGGTCATTCATATAGATTATCTAGCAGCACGGTCCCTGAGTAGTTCATATAGATTATCTAGCAGCACGGTCCCTGAGTAGTTTAGGTAGATTATCTAGCAGCACGGTCCCTGAGTAGTTCATATAGTTGATCTAGCAGCACGGTCCCTGAGTAGTTCAGATAGATTATCTAGCAGCACGGTCCCTGAGTAGTTCAGATAGATTATCTAGCAGCACGGTCCCTGAGTAGTTCAGATAGATTATCTAGCAGCACGGTCCCAGAATAGTTCAGATAGTTGATCTAGCAGCACGGTCCCTAGGTCATTCATATAGATTATCTAGCAGCACGGTCCCTGAGTAGTTCATATAGATTATCTAGCAGCACGGTCCCTGAGTAGTTTAGGTAGATTATCTAGCAGCACGGTCCCTGAGTAGTTCATATAGTTGATCTAGCAGCACGGTCCCTGAGTAGTTCAGATAGATTATCTAGCAGCACGGTCCCTGAGTAGTTCAGATAGATTATCTAGCAGCACGGTCCCTGAGTAGTTCAGATAGATTATCTAGCAGCACGGTCCCAGAATAGTTCAGATAGTTGATCTAGCAGCACGGTCCCTGAGTAGTTCAGATAGTTGATCTAGCAGCACGGTCCCTGAGTAGTTCAGATAGATTATCTAGCAGCACGGTCCCTGAGTAGTTCATATAGATTATCTAGCAGCACAGTCCCTGAGTAGTTTAGATAGATTATCTAGCAGCACGGTCCCAGAATAGTTCAGATAGTTGATCTAGCAGCAGGTCCCTGACATATAGATTCCCCCTGAGTAGTTCAGATAGTTGATCTAGCAGCACGGTCCCAGAGTAGTTCAGATAGTTGATCTAGCAGGTCCCTGAGTAGTTCAGATAGTTGATCTCCCCCTGAGTAGTTCAGATAGTTGATCTAGCAGCACGGTCCCTGAGTAGTTCAGATAGTTGATCTAGCAGCACGGTCCCTGAGTAGTTCAGATAGTTGATCTAGCAGCACGGTCCCTGAGTAGTTCAGATAGTTGATCTAGCAGCATGGTCCCTGAGTAGTTCAGATAGCTGATCTAACAGCACCACCCTACCTTGCCCTACCAGCTCAGCCTCCACCACACTTATGAACCTCTCAAGCTCCCCCAGTACTCTCCTGGCTTCTGAAGAGGAAAAATCTGTATACTGCTGACAGAAAACCTGAATCTGAGTTTTCCCTACATCCCACCGTTGGCAGAGACTCAAACTCCCCCTTCTGCTGTCCCCACCTCTCCCAAAAGCATTGGAAGCTTGAGCAAAAAGTAGTATCTCGCAAGACCTTTACATGTCATTTCCAACAGGACGCCTGTCTGGACCCTGGTGAAACATAGAAATGAGCCATGGCACTATGATGGTCTGAACCCAACTGGGAGAATGGAGGCCCTCAATAGCCTACTGCTGATTCTAGAATGTATAGATACAATCCAGACGAGCAGAGCTCTGCCACTTGAGTCCTAGTAGGCTGGACAATAGAACAAGTCAAAATTCAGCAGAGCTCTGCCCCCTGAGTCCTAGCCCCCTGGAGTCCTAGCCCCCTGGAGTCCTAGTCCCTGGAGTCCTAGCCCCCTGAGTCCTAGTCCCCACTGCCGGCTGGTCGCGCTTCCCTGCACTAGCATTATGCCCCATGTCCCCTCAAAACACCATAAGCTATCTGTGATAGCAAACCCTGTTACCACCACTCCCCTGATTAACCTTGAATGCCTTGATAACACCAATAGTGTCTTCCTCAAAATAGTATGCAGCATCATCTGGATATATATGCAACAGAAGTTCAACATTCACCTTCTGCTACCCTTTCTGTCTACACATACAGTCTGACGCATACGTTCGATAAATCCAACGTGTACACCACACAGAACGCACTGCAACTGCCTCTGCAAAGCAACGCTGCAAGGAAAACGCAGGGTTCCATTGGAAACTAATGTACTTCTGGTGTACCACAATGCAAAAGGCTTGGCACCTAGCCAGAGCACACAAAAACCAATTGCAAATTTACAAAAAAACAAACCAACTCCATGTTGATCTGTTTCTACATAATAAACTGAGGCAGATTAGCCACCACTACTCTTGTTGACGGGGTCGAAATAGGCGTAATCAGAACAATTACACCCCACTGGCAACCAGTCAGGATACAAGACTTTTCATTACCACAACCACCGCCTTGTTCATTCTGGATGCAGAGTTTATATGTTCCTCTCCCACCTGTTCGCCGACCATGAGCAAAAACGTACTCCACACCATTCTCCAGAACGTACCGAAAGCCATTCTCCAGAACGTACCGAAAGCCATTCTCCAGAACGTACCGAAAGCCATTCTCCAGAACGTACCGAAAGCCATTCTCCAGAACGTACCGAAAGCCATTCTCCAGAACGTACCGAAAGCCATTCTCCAGAACGTACCGAAAGCCATTCGGAAGCGACAGTGTTTCTTCCCCATTCGACTGACAACATGATGGCCATCACGCTGCCCAAATAAACTACCCCTACTCAACTCCAACAAATAAACAGTGGAAACCAACAAACAAACCCTCCACCATGGAAAAAACAATGAAAATACGCAAGAACCAAAAGTAAGGAATAAGTATAGTAGCCTGCCTCACGACTCACAGCACCCACACAGAACCAACTCCTCACTTTAGTTTATGATCTACTTGACTTGCTTTGGCAATGTTAATATATTTTGCCCATGCCAATAAAGCCCCTTGAATTGAATTGCCATCTTTACAACACTAGCCATAGCCGAGTGGTTAGAGCGTTGGGCCAGTAACCGAAACATTGCTGGATCGAATACCCGAGCTGACAAGTTAAAAACCTGTCGTTCTGCTCCTAAACAAGACAGTTAACCCACTGTTTCCCGGTTGCCAAAGAAGTGGATGTGGATTAAGGCAGCCCTCTGCACCTCTCTGATTTTGAGGGGTTGGGTTAAATGCATAAGATGCATTCAGTTGTACAATTGACTAGGTATTCCCCTTAATATAACGTTTCTTCTTCTTTGGAGTTTAACTAACGGCGGTTGGCTTCTAAATATGTTGCATTTACCGCCCCCAACTGGAATATATTTTTACTTTGTGATACAAAATGGTAAAAGGGTACATTCTGATAATACTAAAAACACGCTTCCAACTAACCCTACACTCATTAAAAACCCACTACCCCATTCCACTACTTTGACCCGATCTGCTCCTGCACCATTCCAACGGACTGGGAGGACGGGACACCACCACTCAACACACCCTGGAACTCTTCTGAAGTCAAATCTCATATGACCAAATACTTCTCTGCAGCTGCCACCACAGCATCAATATTCTGTGATTTACGTTCCATTTCTGCAGTACAGTTGATAACCATTGCTATGAACGCTAAGAAGCCAACCTTACTGAAGCATATATCACTCGTTGGCCTATCTCTCTGTGCTGCACAGATCTACTACTCACAGGGATCCTCTCAGGATCCCTCACCCTTGACCCATCCTCCTCTACTTTCTTCACTGCCTCAGCATACGACACCTTCTTCACTACTCTGACTCTAGCCACCCCAACCTGCTTCTCTCTCACCGGACACTTCTGATCCCTAGCAACATGGACATCCCTACAGTTATCCACCAAAACAACACAATCCTCTATCCCATGACTTCCTGCACAGTTCCCACATCTTGGAATCTCCCTCCTATAAACTCTGTCGAAATCACTGTGAACTTTGCACCTGAAACTCCTTTCAATGGTGCCCTGTTCCGAAGAGCAAAGCAAGAAACAGATCTT